>NW_022196906.1:117825636-117892381 GCF_008632895.1 Mastomys coucha | reverse complement strand
AAAAAAAAAAAAAAAAAAAAAAAAAACCTTTAGAAGACATGCTATAAAGTCCAGAAGAAATTGGAAAACAAATGTCAAACTGGTTTTATGAAGCCAAGACAAACAAACAAATGTGCGTGAGAGGACTTGAGGTTGGATCCCTTCAACTTAACATTACAGCAGGATCATTCAGTAAGAAACTGAAACAGTTAGAGGTTGAATGATCGAATCAAAGTCTTGACCTGAGCCAAGTGAAGTAAGTGAAGGAGGACAGAGCCTCAAAAGAAAATGAAGTGGTCAAAGGTCACAGTGATGTCAGGGTTCAGTAATAAACAAATCAGATCAAATAAAACACTCTTGATTGTAAAAGCTTATGTAAATCTTCCCACATTTTCATTAAACATGGGAAATAGAGATATCTGTGTGTGTGTGTGTGTGTGTGTGTGTGTGTGTGTGTGTGTGTGTGTGTGTGTGTGAAATGATAGGGTATGCTTTTCTAGAGACAGGGTTTGCTCAGGATCAAAAAACCCAGCCCATAGACATAGTTTTTAGGAAAAGCAGGAATTCACAAATGTCTATTGAAATGTTCCTGCTTCTCTTCTGCCCAATTCTGCAAGCATATCCCAGGTTAACCATTAAATAAAAACATTTTCCTTCAACCAACTTAATTACAGTAGTGGGGAAGATATCTCTGCATCAGCTGGCTGAGAGTGGGACTTCCTTTTTACCTCTATTATGGTTTAGCTCCCGCTATCCCTGTTTCTTAGAGAAAACTTCCATTTATAAGTTGGTGCAGGGCTAGTCAGATCACACAACTTTGCCTTTTGTAGGTAAAACTGCCTTAGCAAACAAAAGTATTCTGTTCTATTTTCTAAGATAACATGCAACTGGCTTGTCACTATTCCTGGCAAACAGGGAAGATCACAGCCCTGAGAAGGCCCAAATTTCTGAATGAGGGAAATTCATTCAAAAGTCATTATCTTCCAATATTATTCCCGAAACCATTAAGAAACATAAATATACATTTCAGGTTCTGATGGATATTTAACTCCTCATTTGGGACAACTCTCTCATCCATAGCCATCAGTCTCCCACACTTTTCTACACTTCTGAGGCCTCATCAAAATCCCACTGCCTTCTGGAATACATCTCTAAAATTCTCCTCTCTTGGATTATAATAATGACCATCCATGCTCTCTTCTAAACGTATCTTATTACTTGCTGTCTGCTTTGAGATTGACTTGATTACAGGGCCAGTTTTGAAAGGTATCAATTCCATCTCTCTTGTTGTTCCCTCCCCACAGTGTCTTTCATGTATCTAGTTCTGTGTGAACAATTGTTGAGCACAAGGCAGGTTAACAAAATGAGTATATGTACATGAAATGTAAAATAAGGATTTGATAGAGATTGTCCCTGCATACAACCTTTCTTTTACTTCCTAAGAAAATGTTCTCCACAACTAATTTTTGATAGTTTTCTTAAGATAAGCTTCGTTTTTGATGGTTTTGTTATTCATTTCCTTTTAGGGGTGTTGTCAACAAATGAAGATTTATCAGTGAAACTAATCTATGATTCGTTCTAAGTCTTGCCACGATCCACACTATCTGAAAGGTGATTGTATTTTATGGTGAACCACTTCCTTGCCTGACCTTCAATGCATGCAATACATATTTCATAAGTCTAATTTGTCAGCACTTTTCCATGCTGCCTGACCCTAGCAAAATTTGCAACTTACTGAAAATAGCCTCTGGCAACCTGGAGATCAAGGAAGTCCCAGGGATCCTCACTGAGTCCTTCTTTCCTAGAACATTTTGACCAAAAGTAACTTGGGAAGAAAGTGTTGTTTCAGCTTGCACTTCTGAGTAAGAGTCCATCATCAGGGAAGTCACAGCAGAACTCAGCAGGAGCTGAGGCAGGAACCATGAAGGAAAGCTACTTACTGACTCATTCCGGCCTTCCCTCATGCTCAGCTAGCTTTCTTACACAATCCAGGAGCACCTGCCCAGGAGTGGCATCACCACAGTGAGATGGATCTTCCCACACCAATAAAAAAATTCAGGCAATTCCCACAGGCATAGTCACAGGCTGATATGATCTGGGAAATCCCTCAAGTGAGACTTCTTCCCTGTAACTGTTGGTTGTGTCAAATTTACAGTAACAACTAACCAGCACACCATTCATCCTAGCCCTTTCCTTCTTAAAAGTCTTGCCTAATTCCTCAACTAACGGGGCTATCTGGAGAAGTCAGACAGATTTGGGACAGGGGTTGGGGGAGAGGAGAATTCTGTAAAACTATAGTGTAAAGACTCTGCTGTAAGATGATTCCCCAAAGTGGTTTTCTCCTAACACTACTCAATCTACTTCTGGCTCAACTTCAAAAGCTTTCCTCCTTACCATTGTAACCTTCTGGAGTTCTACTCTTTTCTTCACGTTAACTTGCAGGGTGAGGGTTGGTTTTTGTTTTGTTTTTGTTTTGTCATTTTCTCATCGTTTTAATTTAAATTTTTGTTTTTTAATTCCATACACAAAGACTGTATTTACATTATTTCCACCATTTCTTCTTCCTCCAACTCTTCCCATGCCCCAACTCCCTTCAAATTCATGATCTCTTCTTTAATTATTATTACAAATACATATATACATACTAATATATAAATACAGTCTTTGAATCTATTTAGTGTTGCTCATATGTGTATAGTTTAAGGCTGACCACTTAGGATGAATAACTATCAGAGGGCTTCTTTCTGGAGACAATGATTCTCTTTCTCTTAGCAGCCGTTAATTGCCTGTAGCTCTTACTTCAAAAATCCCCAACCCACAAAGAACTTCACAGATGAAATATTTGCATTGTGCACTCTCCTTTAGACCCCTCATTAATAACACGGCATAACAGGAGTTTGCCTGTGAGGGAACACTCATCTCCTCAGCCATACAGACTGATGAAAAAAAACTTGTTTAATTACTTGAAAACACAATGCATAGCAAAGCTATTTTCTCCATGTGCAAACCCAGTGTCTACTGCATAAAAAGTAGACATCTGAGAATTTACTACTAAGATGGAGTGTGTCTAGTCCATAGTAGATATTAACTAATGGTGACTTTTGTTTTGAGATCAAACAACACTGACCAGAAATGTGAGACATAGCATGATAAAATGGAAAATATAACTGGGCTCGGACGGGTTCATTATGAGGGATTGAATCTATCCTTATGGGCTTTGTGTGGACACAGATTATGTTTCCATGCAACTGAAGGAGGGGAAAGAAAAGGTGAAGAACCTGGACAAAGGTGAAGTTAGGCACAGCCAAGATAGCTGTCAGCATTCCTTCTAGGTACCACACCACTATAACCTGGCAACAAGCCAGATAGGCCTATCTTCCTATAAAAGGGACTGTTTGGCTGTTCCTCTCTCTTTGACTCTCTTACTCTCCTACTCTCTCTGCCCCTTCTCTCTCTGCCCCCTCTCTTCCTCTCTCCCTCCTTCTCCATGTGTTCCTCCCCACCCACCCACCCCCGGCACCCCACTCTCTCTTTCTGCCTTTCTGTCTCTACTCCCTTCTCAACTCCCCATCCCATGCCCTAAGGCACCCCTCCCATTCCATCATACTCCCATCTATCAAACATATCCTGGCTCTCTTTTTAAAAAACACACTAGTACCTCCAGACTACCCTCCAATGCCTTGGAATGCCTCAGCTTACATTCATAAGAACATTGCTGCTGGTCTTAATTCTTCCATAGGCAGGTACATTATCTCTGAATCATCTAAGTAAAAGACTCCTGTGTAATAGCACTGTACCAAGCCCCAAGCAAGGCAACAAACTACCCCTTCTCCTGCTTTTCAATAATCCTGGGATACCTATGAGCTCTTGGTTGAAATTGGAGCAGAGGAGATGGGGGTGGGGTGGCAGTGATCAAAATACACAGCATGCATGTAGGAAAGTCTCAGGTAATAGAATATCATCCTATAAATTTGGGATTGCACAAGTATATCAGGAACACCAGCGAAGTTATTGAACAGCAACTGAAGAAGGGGTGCAACACCTTCACCTGGACCCCATAAAGAGAAGGATACCTAACAATACAGTGGTGGCAGCCTCATTGACCTGACATCTGAGCACCTAGTCTGTCTGTCCACTTGCCCATTCATCCATCAGGACCCGGTACTTCACTTCACTCTCATGGCCATCAGTGTCCTGCATCTCACCTCGGCTGCTCAACCCTGAAGTTCCTTTCAGCTCGATTCTGTGGCTTGACTCTGCAGTAGATCTACAACAATCTGATCGGATCTCACCCTCTTACCTCACTGCCATCCTTGCCAAGATTCCCTTTGCACCCATATTAACTTCTTGCCTTTTCCTTTCAGTTAGGTCTCCTGGAGTTTTGCTATAGCTTCTTTATCTCTTTTGTAGCTATGTTGTAACATATACATACATATATGTGCATCTAGATACTAGAGATAGATTTAATGAATGATGTGTAATATGTAGCCTAAAATTAATATTAGTAAAGACTAGAAAAAAGAGAAGACTACGTGGCAAATTTCAGCCAATAAAACTGAAGCTGCTTGTGAATCTATCATTCATAAAAATTGTAATATTGTGAAAAGATGCATATGTTCCTGTTTCTGACATAGCTTGTTCATGATACTCCCCTAAACAGAAGGGAGAACTTTACCTCTGTGGTGGTGGGTGGGTGGGTGGGTAGCTGGGTGGGTAAACATGGACAAGAAAATTCTGTTATCTGTACTGGGATGAGACTTGAAACCCTTGGCAGTGATCATGTGGCTATGTTCCAGATCTGCCTTCCCCAACTAATCATGGCATGTGGCTTCTCTGAACACATTTTCTCTTCTAACTCTTATCCATTAAACTTATTTCTGTTTTGTTTTGTTTTGTTCTGTTCTGACCATTTAACTAATGACTATGGTTTCATTATTGTACCTTTTCCTAAAGATATTGTGTCTTTATAAATTAGCTTTATTCTAATGGACTTATCTGTTAGCACTTTGTTCTAACAACAAAAGTTTAAGTTAAGAAATTTAAAAGTCATGTGTATAGGTGTGTGCATGCTCATGTATGTGCATAAGTAGAAGGGGAGCACAGATATGGTGTAGTGTTAATGTGGAGGTCAGAAGACAATAGTTCTGAACTGGCTCTCTTCTATCATGTGGATCCAGAAAAATGAATAAGGTAATCAGGCTTGTCAAGAAGTGCCTTTACCTGCTAAGCCATCTGGCCAGCCCTCAAGTTGATTTTTAAGTAATTAAGCTTAGCTCCCATGGCAATTATTAATTTTCTACCTAACTAATATCATTTAGATAGAATAAAATAGCAAAAAAAGAAAATGAAAGAATTTTCTTGAAACCAGAATCGCAGTTAATATCCACTGTATTAGAACATAATATAGTCTTTTGATTTTTGTCTTGAAAACATATTTATATTGCTTTAAGGCTCAAACTTCAAAGCCTCCATATACCTCTCCAGTCTGTAGATTCTCAGTCTCTTCCTCTATAAGTAGTTCTGGAACCATGTCTCTAAACTTCTTCTGCATCTAAAAACACCCAATTGTGATTCACTTTAAACTCTATTTTGTATTGGCTGTGAAAGACAATCTCAAAATTCATCATCAAAATTAACTTTTGATAACTCAGAGCTAACGTTGAATGCTTGTTCCCTCCTGCTTTAAGTCTCCCAGGCTCAGAAGGCTGGCACCTCTGCATGATGTTGATTTACTCAGTGCCTCCTCATAAGATATGGCACTGGGCTCTATGGAGTGGTTGTATGCTCACCAATATTTGTGATAACCTCTTCCTATACTTGTCTTTCATAGGACAGAGTCTTTTTTAAGACAGGGTTTCATTATGTAGCCCTGGATGGCCTTGAACTCACAGAGATCCTTCTACCCCTGCTTTACAAGTGCTGGTGTTAAAGGCAAGGCCAACCAAGGCGGACCGAGGACAGTGATTTAAATAGAGGTAGTTATCACTTTGGAACAACGGTTAAACTTGAAGATTCTAATGACTCAAGACTTCATAAGTGAAAACCCGCCAGGAAGATCAGGACGTTATTCCACAACCGTCTCCTGACGAATCTAGCGTTTGTCTCTCTAATTAACTGCTCTATATAGACCTCTGTTTTTGCACATTTTTTTTTAAGAAGGTAAAGTTAGTCTCTTCTGCCAAGCGTTATAAAATAATGCAGATGGAGGAAGGGCGTGCATCATTGCCAACACTAGCTCGTTAGTCTAATTCACGCAGTCTGTTATTCTCAGAGGCGGCCGAGGTCTGGAATCATGCTCTGGATCCTGGTGCCAAAGCCCAACTTCCGTCCTGATTGTAGGCAAACACGCTGGCACCTCAGGTGCCCCCCAACCCGGCAAATTTCTCTGTTGCCATTGGCAACGGCAGGCACTGCCCCAGGTTAGCCTGGCAAGAAAAGGTGGGACTTCCGTATCTCAAAGCCAATGTACCTGCAGAAATTAGCCAGTTACGCAGCACTTTCTGTCACGTGACACTAAGAGCCAATGCTAGTGTATAGCGGAGGGCTCACGTGTCTCCGTTCCCATTGGCAACCCGCGGCTTCTAAACAACCTACTTTCCTCAGGCCCTGGGTGCCGGCCTCTCTATTTCCTGTCTGATCCCGCCACCACCATGGTAAGTATCCTGGTTGGGAGAGGGCCCAGCCAGGGTGCAGAGGACGAGTGGGGCCTCGCTGGCCGGGCCCCGCTGGGGAGGGAGGCTGGAATCACATCGGCCGAGCCGCAGTGACAGCGTCCTTGCTTTTCTCCGGCCTTGTCACCTCATCCTTAACTGTGGTCTGGGGAGCCCTGGCCGTCACAGCGGCACACATTTGCCAGTGTGAAGAATTACCGGCTGGTTCCAACTTTTGGTGTGAACCTGATTGAATCTAACTTTCTGAAGCACCTTATTTTACAGCTGATTAAAATGTGGTATTTTCTTTGTTTGTACTTCTGAAGACCATTTGGGTATTAGAGTTCAGTCTTACCCTCCTGAGACAGATAAAACTGAAAAGAAAACACCAGCTCATCCAACCTTTCATCATACAGTTAATTTAAATAGCTATACATAGATAAAGGCACAGAAATGAAGTTGAAGGAGAGGGGGTGAAGTTATTGAAAGTGAAGCTCAAATGGGTTGCTGACATATCCCAGCAATCAATTCCTAGGGTCACTTTGTATACCTCTAAACAAAGCAGACCATTCCTTAAACAATCCTGAGCTTAGAACTGGTTCTGCTTCTCCTGATGTCAAAAACGGAAAAAAAAAAATGATGCTAGTGGCGTCGCAAAGTTAGTACTTTTTTGTGTTCTTATTCTATTATGTCAGTTTGATAACACTTGGAAACTGGATGTAGATTATTCATTAGTAAGTTGAATACAAGGGTTGATACAATGATTTGTCAAACAATGCACAAAAAATAAACATTTTAAGCAATAAGCCCACTCTTCTTTTCAAAAAATATTTTTATCCTTTAAAGATTGTATATATTCATACAATGTATTTTAAATCCTCCCCCTAGCTTCTTCTAGAATTATCTTTTACTTCCTGCCCTGTTTTTTTTTTTTAAGCCTACCTAGTTCAATTTATGTTGCGCACATACTCATGGATGTGGGACCATCACCTTCCTTGGGTCATACTCTTAAAAGACACTGTCTCTCTACCCTTCATAAACCATCAGCTGTTGGTAACTCCTCAGCTAGAAGTGGGGTCTCATAAATCCCTCCCTGTCTCTATGCTGGATTGTTGATTGGCCTGACTTTGTACAGATGACCACAGTTGTGAGTCCCTAGGCCAGCAGTTCTGTCATATCTAGAAGACACTTTTTGTTGTTGCTGTTTCCAGACAGTGTTTCTCTGTATAGCCATGTCTGCCTTGGAACTCTCTCTGTAGACCAGCCTAGCCTTGAACTCAGATCCACCTGCCTATGCCTGTGCCTCCTGAGTGCTGGAACTAAAGACTTGTGCAACAACTGCCTGGCAAGACGACATGGTTTTGATCTGTTCCTCACTGATCTGTCTCTGAGTCTTTTGCTCCCTAAGAGATAGTTTCTGAGCCTTCCAGGGGCGGTGTGTGTGTGTGTGTTTGTGTGTGAATATCCTGGTTGTGGCTAAGCCCACTTATTCTCTGTACCTAACAGCTGTGAGTTGTGTGTTAACCACCATCCATCCATTGCACAGAGAAACTTCTCTGCTCAGGCCTGAGAGCTCTCCTTACCTGTGCAGCTTCTCTATTTTAAAACAGCTCTGGTATATATATATATATATATATATATATATATATATATATATATATATATATATATATATATATATATATATACATATATATATATATATGTATGTATCAAAAACAACAAAAAAAAACACTAGTGTCTATTTTCAAGCCAGATATACTTTTAAAGGTTGTATTTGGTAAGGTTAAGTTTCTGTAGAGATGTGAAAATCAGTGTATTAAGGAATGCAGGCATTTGTTTCCTCTTACACAGTAGCCATCTTACTTAGATTAGTGAGTAGGTTAGTGCTTGTACTGGCTTGTTTTGTGTGTCAACTTGACACAGGCTGGAGTTATCACAGAGAGGGGAGCTTCAGTTGGGGAAGTGCCTCCATGAGATCCAGCTGTGGGGCATTTTCTCAATTAGTGATCAAGGGGGTAGGGCCCCTTGTGGGTGGTGCCATCCCTGGGCTGGTGGTCTTGGGCTCTATAAGAGAACAGGCTGAGCAAGCCAGGAGAAGCCAGCCAGTAAGGAACATCCCTCCATGGCTTCTGCGTCAGCTCCTGCTTCCTGACCTGCTTGAGTTCCAGTCCTGACTTCCTTGGTGATAAACAGCAATATGGAAGTAAGCTGAATAAACCGTTTCCTCCCCAGTTTGCTTCTTGGTCATGATGTTTGTGCAGGAATAGAAACCCTGACTAATACAGTGCTGCTCCATGAGGTGAAGGTAGAGGTCTCATTCATCTTCTGTTCTTCCAGCCCTGGGGCATAAAAATGGCATGTCTCATCCTAGTTACGTACTCTGCCTACTTTCAGAGACATTAGAGATGACAGAGGTATAAGGTATACCCCATTTCTTTAGTCTGAAAAATACCTCACACCTCTTTGGATTCCTTGTTTTCCTGAGAAGTAGGCATGTGACTGTAACCTGAGTTGATAAGAGGACAAGAAGGCAACCTGATATACATCAGTTACTTCAACACAGCATCATCATCATCAACATCATTGTTGCTTATTGTTATTGTTTCAGACTTCCTCTCTGGGTAGCCCTGGCTGTTCTGAAGCTCACTATGTAGATCAGGCTGGTGTCAAAGGCATAGAGATCTGCCTGCCTCTGCTTTCCAAGTGCTGAGATTAAAAGCAGGTACCAGTACACTGGGCCTGACAAAATACCTTGTTTATTTTCATTGTCTGTTCTTTTGTCATAGCCTCTGGACTAACTAGTTCTCTCTTTTTCAGGCAGAGTTGGGCCTAAATGAGCACCATCAAAATGAGGTCATTAATTACATGCGTTTTGCTCGTTCAAAAAGAGGCTTGAGACTTAAAACAGTAGATTCCTGCTTTCAAGACCTCAAGGACAGCAGGTATCAAGAGACTTTAAGGCCTAACTTCTTAAAACTGTGTGTCATATAATGTCATATATTCAGTCATGAATGAATGTGAACTCCTTAAAAATTTAGCATTAGTTTCTTAAGATGCAGTCACTAAAAATTATTTCATAATTAAATGCAAAATGGCTCTGAAGTGTTCTGCCAACATTTCCCAGTTTTGCCACGTGACTTCTGAATACACTGCAGGGACAGTTTGCACTGCCCAGGCCATTATGCCACCCAACACCAATACAAGCTGCCTGCAAGTCTTTGGCTTAGACTGTTGTATGCTTCGAATTGCAGTGCTTTTACTGTATATGTAAGTATTCTGCTCTTATAGAGATGTAATGTTTTAATTATGACTAAGACCTAATATTTTCTTACCATCATTGCTCAGCAGGTAAATATCATTAGTATACCTCTGGAATCTATTGTGTTGAGTCTTTGATTTTAAAAATTGCTATTTGAAGTGCTAAGTTGAATTTCATTAAAAAATCATAAAGTGACTTTTTTTTTTTTGCAATTTTGTACTATGTATTTGTGCAAGGAAGTTTTCTTAGTATTGATAGTTGTAAAATCAAAATAGCAATCAACTCTGAAAAATAGTAAAGGTGTTGTATCCTGCATTATCAAATACTCAACCAAGATTTAATTATTGCTATAAAAATAAGCACATTCATCTCGTTATATGAAAAACTAGCTTTCAGCTTTAGTAAATGGCAAGTTACATGTATATCAGAGAAGTGGTTTTAAACATTTTTTTCTTCAATTTTTCAAAACAGGGTTCTCTGTGTAATAGCCTTGACTGTCTTGGAACTCTGTAGACCAGGCTAGCCTCAAACTCACAGAGATCTGCCTGCCTCCCCAAGTACTAGGATTAAAGGTGTATACTACCACACCTGGATTGCTTTAAGAGAAATTTTTATGATTTTTTAATTAGTAACTGTCTCATCTATATACTTACTTTATATACCTGTGTACCTGGTCATGTGAAAGTTTCTCAAGAAAGAAAGGATCCTAAGTGGATAAATTAAATTCTGATGAGGAAATCAGAGCAAAATATGGATTCTTTCTTGTAGCTAGCATAGGGATGCTAATACAGTGGTCACTGAGAAAAACTCCACTAAGTTCCGTGGATTTGTGAAATTGAGAAATAGTTGTGGGTGATAGCAATAGTCTGTTGTCAGGGATGCACATGATAACCATTACATACTAAAAAGTTTCAGATAAAAATTGTGATGGGCTTAATTCTATAAAGTTCCATAACTTTAATTTTTTAAATGATTTCTTTAAAAAGTAAAGCCATATGACATGGCAGTTATGAACTTATACTATTCATGTAAAACAATTTGGAGAGGGAGAAATAGCATAAAACATATACTTGGTAGTACCAACATTGTTAGTTGACTTGAAACAAAAGTTGGTAAATTTTGTTGAACTAACAATGGAAAGTAGTTAAAAATCAAGTCACATGTAAGTAGCAAAGGTCTTGAGGATGTCTCTAGCTGTTGTGGAGGTCATCAACCTTGTACTAGTATCTGTCCAGCCGATTAACCTAATCTGGTTTATTAAACCCAGTGGATGAAAGCAATGCAACTGGCAAAAATATGGTATAGTCTATTAAAGAATATAGAAAACATTAACATTTTAATATTAAAATTAAAATTAAATCTAAAATTAAAGTATTGTATTTTTAAGAATGATTAAATTTTTCTAGTTTGACAATGTTAAAGATTTATATGTTAAAAACTACTTAGTGAGATGTAACTGTGCTAAAAGTATTTTCTGTTGACTTGAGTATGGTTGTGCCAAGGTGCTTGATTGTGTTTGTTTGGAAGAAAGAAAGAAGAAAAGGAGAGACTAAGGCTCTGAGGGTGAGAGACTTTTAGAGGGGCAAATCTGTAAGAAACAAAGCTCTGTTACTGTAACACTGCCATTGAGAATAGGAGATGTGCACAGGATTTGTTAAGGACTCCAACTGTTGGTCATGTTGCTGAAATTTGCTGGACTTAGTAACCCACAGTGGAACCACAGGCAAATCTTTTCCACCCTCCAAGCCCTGTGTACAGTTAGGGGATTGAAGATGATGGCCCATCCCCTGAAATTCCTTTCTAACCTAAGTAGCTCCAGTAAGAGTAGTTTTAAATGCTGCCATTGATTAGATACATTCATTTCAGTGATGTTATAGTGGTACTTTAAACTGTTAATTTTTGTGTGTGTGTCTCTCTAGACTGGTAAGAAAGTTAATATATAACTGCAGTGTTTGTCTCATAGGCATACTAATATTTAAGATATACGTATGATTATTAAAATGTTAGAGAAGTAACAGAAGGTGGAGAAGTTATATGTTCTGTGTGACTTTTTAAGTTACTAAATATGATAAGACTAACTTAAAGGAGTATAAAGTAAAATAATAATATTGAAAAGTTTAAAAAGAATAGGTGAAGGTTTAGGGGATATTTTTCAATATGTAGTTATATTTTAAAATGAATACATTTGAACAATTATCCACAATCTAATCATTTTAATCTCTCCCAGAGAGTTTTTTTTGTAATCTTTAATTTTTTAAATGTCATGATGTAGGTTTCTTTTCAGTTATAGTTCAATAAGTTGCTCCTGTGATTTACTAGCCAACGGTGTCATACTGTTTTCAGGCTGGTGGAGGAGACTTTCACCATGGATGAGGTTTCAGAAGTCCTAAATGGGCTGCAGGCTGTGGTACACAGTGAGGTAGAGTCCGAGCTCATCAATACAGCTTACACCAATGTCCTGCTCCTACGGCAGCTGTTCTCACAAGCTGAGAAGTGGTATCTAAAGCTACAGACAGACATCTCTGAACTTGAAAACAGGTAAAATTTGTACCTGCAGTTGAGATACAGAGACCCAACTCTGGTCTTAAAAGTTAGCAAATTACTTTGCTAGTACTTTGCTGGGCTAGGGTGTGAGACACTGTGGGTAGGGTAGCAGAGAGGTACCGTCATTAGATGACTCCTTCCTTGAGGAGCACTCAAAGATACTGTTTCTACTACTAGTTACAACTAAATGAAACTGCTTTTCAGTCTAAGTAATTATTCCTTAGAGCATCTTTAGGGCATGATTAATATTACAGTGGTCTTGATATATAGATCTGCTAAGATGTAAAGGTTAGAACAGTTAAGATATACTAGCGAATCATTTCCATCTATTCAGCCTAATAGCATTGCAAATTTGTTTTTAGATAACTACATTTGAAACCATACACTTACCTTAGGAAATGTAAACTATAAAAGGCTTAAAAATCTTACAATATTGAAAAGCTCATAAATTCAAAATCTCTAGTAAGATCAATGAAGTTGACGCTGGTTCTAAGAAATAACATGCCAGTGGGGCATCATGGTTAACACCTTTAATTTCAATTCTTGAGACTGCTTGGGCTATACAGTAAGACCTTGTCTCAAAAACAAAAACAAAAACATGGCAGAAGTCAAGAAGAACTCACTGCTACGCCCTGGAAATTGTTCTCTAAACAGTCTCTCCTCAAGTGGAAAATGATGAGCAATGCTAAGTACAGTCTTCAAGGAAGGAAGTTTGTTTGGCTTCTGTAGCTGTCAGTTTCTCAGTACGTGACTGGTGAGAAAAGTGCTGATGCTTGAAGAAAATAGAAGAGTGGTCTGTATGCAGGAGTATAGTCCATGTATCTATCTTGGTAGATCATTGGGGGCTTGCTCACACCACTGGCTTTCATGGGATATGCTAGTATTCTCTCTCAGTAAATACTGTGGACTAATTCATATCCAAGAAAACTCTATTACAAATCAGACTCTTTCTTAGGTGACAGTTAATGTTATATAATAAAGAAATCATGCTGTGCCTCAGAAATAGAGAGAAACACAAATGTCACTCATATACATATTGGCATTGCTGTTTATGTCTCACGACACATATATACATTTCAAGTGTAAAGTACCAAGAGCCATAGATGATTCAAATTGGTTTACAGGGGTATGAGATTCTCAACCATTTGAATTAAATATCAGTTTTGTACCCTCTTATGCTCATCTTACTAGCATGTGATAGGTTGGTTCTTGAATTTTTTTTTATTCTTTTGTGTGCTAGAAGTCTATTCTCAGTGAATATTCTCTTAAATTTGCTTTTATTTTTCAGAGAATTATTAGAACAAGTTGCTGAATTTGAAAAGGCAGAATTTGTATCTTCAAATAAAAAGGTAGTTTTTAGTATCTCTAAGTCTGTATTTATTTTTACATGTGTGGTTATGCATATGTGTATATGTCTGTTTGCATATGTGTGGGTGCACATGTGTACAGTGGCCTATGCACATGTGTGTGCTTGCAAATGGAGGCCAGATTGATGCTGAGTGTCTTCTTCTTTGGTCACTTTCCATTTTATTTACTGAGGCAGAGACTTAAACTCAAAGGGCACCAATTCATCTAGGATAGCTCATCAGCTGTCACTAGGAATCCCATGTCTCTGCCTGTTGAGCCCAGAGATTACAGGTAGGTCACCACATCTACCTGATTTGTGTGTGAGTACTGAGACTCCAAATGTAAACCTCACATTTGTGTGGTTAGTGCTTTATCTGTTGAGGCATTTCCTCAGCTTCCCGTATTTCCCAATAGCTGATACCTGAAATCCTCATAACTAGTGGAGCTGAAAGACATTCAAAGGAAAAACATTCAAGTTGGGAGTAGAACTTAAATTGCCACTCATACTTGCAGACAAAAGATTAAAAGTTTCAGAAGTAACTAAAAAACTTTCTGTCTGTTCTCTCTGTCTGTCTGTCTGTCTGTCTGTCTGTCTGTCTGTCTCTCTCTCTCTCTCTCTCTCTCTCTCTCTCAATCTCTGTCCTTGTAAACTCTTCATTTAGCTGACAGAGCACCTACTTTATGGTGATCAGACCTGATGTTATATCCTGACTCTGCTTCTTAGCTGTGTAACACAGACAGGTTACCCAAGGCAGAAGGTACCCAAGACATCATAGTAGACTTTCTGGACAATTATGTGCTGTGATGTCACTTACTATATATACCATAAACCATATCCAGTCCCCCATCAGATAGCTAAACACTGCTGAGATGAGTCCATGTATAAACACACAGAAAACATTTTCTAATAACTCTTTTGGACCATATTTCTGACTAAGAAATTTTGGGTCAGAGGGCATGGATTATTACTTTTAAAACATGCTACTAAAATGCCCAAATATTTGTGCTAGGTTATTATTCACTTGTAATTTCTCAGCCATTACAGATTCATGGTATGAAGTTCATGCAGAAATCATTTTCAGCTACCACAGATGAAAATGCCAGTCCTATAGGCTAGAGATTTTTATCAAGTCTGACTGTGAGCTCCTTGTTTCCCTCTTTTCCATCTCTATTAATAAAGGGGTACAGGGAAGTTGGTTTCATTTTTATCTCTGTCATATATTGAACTTCATAGGGCACATAGGCACTGGACATAACAGAATGAACATAAGAATCATTACAACTGTAGAGCTGAAGTCCTAGTGGGTGTGTTCATAGATTATGTCTTCCATTTAGGAAGTGCTAATATTTCACAATGATTCCTGCTTTACTCTGTGATAATTTTAGATTGGTTTCTTCATTTTGTTGCAGCCCATCATAGATATCACAAAGCCTAAACTTGTTCCAATTAATGAAGGTGGAACAACAGAGCTTCTAAACAAGGTAATATTCTCATCATTTTGAGAAATGGGAAAATCTTGGTTCTACCTCTTTCCTCCCCTATTCCTGAAAAATGCTAGGGTAAGAGAAATAGTTTGTCACAGTTTTACTGATGGAACCCAGTGACCAGAAGAGGGCATGCTTACTTTGTAGAATCTGAAGTGTAGATCTGTAGATCTTTTCATAGTAAAGTACATGGAATTTCACAGTACAGGGCATGGAATTTTGAACCGTGTTTTCTGGTGTGCATTTGAAATGTGTAATCCACAATAATGTATAGGTTATTTTTAATACTTATAGAAATTATCAGCATAAAAATAAATATTTTCCCAACTTCCATATTCTTGGCAGTACACATGCCAATGTTGTTATAGATAAAAAGCAGTGCAGTACCTAGTACACTCTCAAAACTTATTATTTCATTGGAAACAAGCAGAGATAAGAGAACTAAAGGGCCCTGTGGGTATAGTATTATAAAGAAGATAGAGCTCTGTGTGGATGTGAGGAGATAAGAACAGGTGCTTGAATGAGGTAGCCTCTAAGCTGGGTCTTAAAGATGAAGACAGGTTAAGTTAAAGGGCCTGTTAGGTAGAAGAGCAGAATAGCTCCTGGCCAGAGGCAGACAGAAGGTTGATGTGACTTAGAACAACAGAGTGCAGTGTGTATGGGAGTAAAATGCACAATCAGACTGGTCAGGTGAGTTCATCTCATATTAAAACTGCTTAAGGGCAAACAAAGGGGCTTGGCCTCAGCTCAGCCATTCGGGAGCTTGAACACTGGGTTAGTGGCAACACTGTGGCCAAGAACAGGCCCAAGTTGCAGGATCAGAAAGCTAGGTGAGAGATGGCAAGCAAGGAGAATGGCTGAAAACAGAGCAGAAGGAAAAAGGGTGTTTCTAAGAGAAGAGCACCTGTAAGTCTTAGAGCTAAACTTAACTGACAGCTATGGGGTTCAGGTAGGCTTTGTAAAAGTAGGATTTTACTCCTAACCAAGGCATTTGGATTTTTGAGCCACTGCATAATTTTGATTATTTTTTAAGTGAAATAAATAGTGATCATTTTGTGTTAAACACATTTTGGTTAAAATAATAAAATTTGGGGGCTGGAAAGAGGACTCAGTGGTTAAGAGCACTTGCAACTCTTGTGGAAAACCCAGGCTCAGTTCACAGCCAGCTGTAACTCCAGTTCATGAGGGTATTTGATGCTCATCAGGTGTTCACTGGCACATACATTTTATATATATATATATATATATATATATATATATATATATACATACATACACACACACATACACATATATATACACATATATATGCATATACACACATACATGCAGGCAAAACATTCATATACATAAAAATAAATACATCTTTAAAATAACAATAAAATTTGGATTTATTCACAAAGGAAATTCTAAGACTTCAACAAGAGAATGAGAAACTAAAGTCAAGGCTGAAGACCATTGAAATACAGGTAACTGAGGAATCTTTCAAAACAGTTATTGAGGAATTAGCCTAGAGAGTATAAGTTGAGTGTATTGTGTTTACATTTGATTATAGGCTGTAAATGCTCTGGATGAGAAGTCAAAATTGGAAAGAGTACTTCAAGATTTACATCTTGATCAAGGAAATCAACAGGTAAAACAATTTAGCTATTTTTCCACATCTAAAGAGAATAAAATTAGAAACTTTGGTCATAATCACTGTTCATCATATTCTATCTACTTTGTCATTCTCTCTGCTGAATGCTATTGCTGTCTTACATTGGCTCAGAAACTCTATCCTTTGTCCATTTTCCAGGGAAGATTCACAGCTTGCAGGACTAGCTTACATTACTTACAGGTCTTAATAGCAGGCAGGATGTTCTTAAGTTTATTATTAAGTAGAGGAAAAATTTGCATTTGGGTTTTATTATTCTGAATGTTACTTGAGTTTTCCTTAGCTGTAGTGACAGTGAGAGGAATAATGGGTTGTGACTTCATTTGTATTCAGTGTACTGTTGGTTACAGTGACCTCCAATCTGTTATAACTTCATTTATATCTAGTATGCTGTAGGAAACAGTCACAGTCCAGAGTAGCAGTTCTGCAAGCCTACCTGAGAATAATAGCTGAGTATTGCTCTACTTGCTGGGAGTCTGTTAGTGTATCATTGTCTCTCCTGTGGTCCTCTCACTGAGTGTGACACAGTATTGTGATTTTGTATGAGCAAAGAGATTCAGATGAATATTCGGTGCAGAATTGTTTTTTCTATGGTTATTGTAAATGTCTGCTAAATATCCCCAAATCTACCTCTGTATGGTTTTTTTTTCCATTTCTAACATATTTTTTTTTATCTTTTTATGGAATGGGTATTGTGCCCAGAGCTTATATATGCTAGGGCAGTGCTCTCATATTGAGCTGTCCCAGATATTATTCGATTTTTGTTAAACTTTATGAAAAAAATTCAAGCATGCAAAAAAACAGAGAGTGGTATAATGAACCCCAAGGAATCCACTACTCAGCTTTACAGTCACCAGGCATAGCCAATCAACTTTCTTTCCTCCTTCTTTCTTCCCTTTATCTGTGTCTTTTTGAAGCAAGTCTCAGACATTATTTTATCTGCAGATACTTATTGACATGATATTTCTTATATGGCTACATGGCTAGGGGAAAAAGTATTTCTTTTTATATGGTGAATGTTCCAGAACAACTTTATAACTTCTCAAAAGTTACACAGTTATAAACATTTCTGGGTAATGAATTTATTTAAAAACCATTTGGAGCTTTCCTTCAAGTTTGCTATTTGGTTTTTTTTGAGACAGGGTTTCTCTGTGTAGCCCTGGCTATCCTGGTACTCATTCTGTAGACCAGACTGGTCTCAAACTCAGAAATCCGCCTGTCTCTGCCTCCCAAGTGCTGGGATTAAAGGTGTGCACCACCACTGCCCAGCAGGTTAGTTGTTTTCTTAATCAGGGTTTTTGTTTGTTTGTTTGTTTTTTTAGTTCTTTAAATATTTTGAATACTAATTCTTTTTTTTCTTGTGGAAATTATTTTTTTATTAGATATTTTCTTTTTTATATGTCATATGAGAATACTAATTCTTTTTTGGTGTATAATTGGTAAGTCTTTTCCTGTTCTATAGCCTGTTATTTTGTACAAATGATAGGTCCTTTACCATACAGAAGCTTTTCAGTTTCATGAGGTCTCATTTGTTAATTGTTGGTCTTAGTGCCTGTGCTATCAGTGTTTTTGCTCAGAAAGTCTATTCCTGTGACAGTGAGTTCAAGCCTATTCCTTGCTTACTCTTCTATCAGACTTAATGTATCTGGCCTTATATTGAGGTCCTTGATCCATTTGGAGTTGAGTTTTGTATAGATTGGTTGGTAAGTATGGATCTATTTGCATTCTTCTGCATGCAACTATCCAGTTTGACAAGCAACATTTGATACTGTCTTTTCTTCAGTCTATGTTTTTGACTTCTTTGTCAAAAGTCATGTGTTCATAGATATGTAGACTTATATTTGGGTCTTCAATTTAATTCCATTGATCAGTATGTCTGTTGCCATACCGTGCTATCTTTATTGTTATAGTTCTATAATTAAAGTTAAAATCTGAGATAGTGATACCTCTAGAAGTTCTTTTATCATTCAAGAGTGTTTTAGCTATCCTAGTGTATGCATGCAGGCATGCGTGTGTACACGTGTGTGATGGAATCTTCATGGGGATTGCATTGAATCTGTAGATTGTTTTTGGTAGGATAGCCATTTTTACACTATTAGTCCTGCCAATCCATGAGTATTGAAGATCTTTCCATCTTCTGGTATCTGGTTATTCAATATTTTTATTCAATGTTTTAAAGTTTTTATGATATAAGTCTTTCACTTGCTGAATTAGAGCTATCATAAGATAGTTTATTTTTTGAGACTTGTGAAAAGTACCATTCCCTTCATTGCTTTCTTGGCTGGTTATCATTTGTTTATAGGAAGGTTGCTAGATTTTGTTAATTGTCTATCCTGCTACTTTGCAAAAAAAAAAAAAGTTTATTAACTGTAAATTTTTCTTGATAAAGTTGGTTTTTTGGGGGGGAGTTGGGGTTTTAAGACAGTGCTTCTCTTTGTAGCCCTGGCTGCCCTGGAATTTGCTCTGTGGACCAGGCTCAAACTCCTCAAACTCAAGAGATCTGCTTACCTTTGTCTCCTGTGTGCCACCACAGCCCAACCCTGGTGGAGTTTTTAAGTATCTTTTATATAGAAAATCATATCATTTGCAAATAAAGGTAATTTGACTTCTTCCTTCTCTATTTGTATCCCTTAGATCTCAGTTGCCTTATTGTTCTAGCTAAGACTTCAAATTCTATACTGAAGAGGTATGGAGAGAATGGCCATCTTTGTCTTGTTCCTGATTGTAATGGAAATGCTTTGAGTTTCTCTCCATGCAAGTTGTTATAGGCTACAGGCTTGCTGTAAAATGCTTTATGTTGAGATAATATCTCTTATATCCCTAGTCTCTCTAGAACTTTTATCATGAAGGGGTATTGGATTTTGTCAAAGGACTTTCTTAATCTAATGAGATTGTCATATGTTTTGTGTCTTGATTTACAAATGTTGGATCATCCCTGCATCCCTGGGATAAAGCCAATGTAGTCATGGTGGATAATCTTTTGATATGTTTATGGATTCAGTTTCCAAGTATTTTATTGAGAACTTTTATATTTATGTTCATAAGGGATCTTCATCTATTATTTTCTTTTTTGTTGTTAGGTCTTTGTTTGGTTTTAGAATCATGATAATGGTAGCTTTCTAAAAATAATGTTTCCTGGTTTCTGTTTTGTAGAATATTTTGAGGAATAGTGCATTAATTTTTCTTTGAAAGTAGGGTAGATTTATGTACTGAGTCGATCTGACCCTGGGCTATTTTGGTTGGAAGACTTTAATTACTGTTTCTATTTCTACTAGGGGTGATGGACATGTTTAAATTGCTTATTTGATTTTGATTTAACTTTGGTAGAATGTGTATATCAAGAAATTCATCCATTTATTTTAGGTTTTTCAGTTTGGTGGAATACTGATTTTTAAAGTATATCCTTATGATTCTCAGAATTTCCTTGGTGTCAGTTGTAATGTCACTCTTTTCATCTCTAATTTTATTAATTTGAAATTTCTGTCTTTTAGTTAAATTGGCTAAAGATTTGTCAATCTTGGTGATTTTCTCTAGGAACCAACTCTGTGCTTCATTGTTTCTTTGTATTGTTTTGTTTCTACTCTTCAGCCCTGAGTTCATTTCTTACATTTTTTTTAACTAGCTATTTCTTCTTATTTTAGAGCTTACAAATGTTTCAATATAAGGCCTCTTCAGTTTTCTTTTGAGGTAGGCACTTGGTATTCTGAATTGCCCATAGAACCGCCTACATTGTGTCCCATAGGTTTAAGTATGTTATATTTTCATTTTCATTCAGTTTTGAAGTTGTTATTTTCCTTTTTTGATTTCTGTCTTGAGCCATTCAGTAGTGAATTGTGCAGTTCCCATGAATTTGCATACTTCCTGCTATTCTGTTGTTGATAGCCAGCTTTTATCCATGGTGGTCAGATAGGATACAGGGTGTTATTTCAGCTTTCTTATATCTGTTGAGACTTGTATGTGATCAATTTTGGAGAAAGTTCCATAAGCTGCTAAGAAGAAAGTATATTCTTTAGTGTTTCTGTAGGATGTTCTGTAGATATCTACTAGAGCCATTAATTTAAGGTGTTATTTAACTCTAGCATTTTTTTTTTGTCTGAATGACCTATAGGCAAGAGTGGGCTAAGTGGGGTATTGAAGCCACCCACTGTTGTAATGTGAGAATTAATATGGATTTAGCTGTAGTTGTGTTTCTTTTATGACCTTGAATGCCCTTGTGTTTGATGCATATTTAGAATTATAATACCCTCTTGGTGGGTGTTTGGGTTTTATTATTATAAAGAGACACAATGACCAAGGCAACTCTTATAAAGGCAAACATTTAATTGGGGCTGGCTTGCAGTTTTAGAAGTTTAATCCATTATCCTCATGATAGGAAGCAAGGCATCTTGCAGGTGACTTGGTGCTGGAAGAGCCACGAGTTCTACTTCTTTTTCCAAAGGCAGCTGAGACTGTTCCTGTAGGCAACCAGGAGGAGACTGTCTTCCACACTTTGTAGAGCCTGAGCATAGGAGGCCCCAAAGCCCACCTACACAGTGACACACTTCCTCTAATAAGACTACATCCCCTAATAATGCCATTCCCTATGGCCAAGTATTCAAACACATGACTCTCTGGGGCCAAACCTGCTCAAACCACCACAGTGGGCTTTTCCTTTAATGAGTATGTAGTAACCTTCTCTGTCATGTCTGAGTAACTTTGGTTTGAAGTCTATTTTGTCATATGGCTGTACATAGTTGCTTCTTGGGTCCATTTACTTAGAGTACCTTTTTCTAGTCCTTTATACTGAAGTGATGTTTATTCTTTGTTTTGTTTTGTTTTTCGAGACAGGGTTTCACTGTGTAGCCTTGGCTGTCCTGGAACTCACTCTGTAGACCAGGTTGGCCTCGAACTCAAAAATCTGCCTGCCTCGGCCTCCCAAGTGCTGGGATTAAAGGCGTGCGCCATGACTGCCTAGCTCGTGATATTTATTCTGTGTCTTTTTTTTTTTTTTTAAATAGGGTTCTTCTGTATAACCCTGGCTATCTTGGAAATTGCTCTGTAAACCCAGCTAGCCTCAAGCTCACAGAGATCTGCCTCCGTCTGCCTCTCATGTGCTGGGATTAAAGGCACAGGCTATCACTACCTGGCTAGTTTATGTCTTTTTATTGGGAAATTAAGACCATTAATACTGAGTTATTAATGAACAGTATTTATTGATTCCTAAGATTTTATTGTTGTGATACGGTTTTCCCCCTTTCTGACTTACTGTTCTGGGGTTATTTATTTATGTCCCTTTTGCAAGTGTAGTTAACTTCTCCAGGTTCAAGGGTTTTTTTTTATAGTGCATGGAATTGATAGATTGCTTAAATTTGGTTTTATTGTGGAAGGTTTTGTTTTTCCTATGCTAATGATGATTGATAGTTTTTGCTGGGCATAGTAGTGTGAGCTGGCATCTGTGGTCTCTCAGAGTTTGTAGTCTCCATTAAAAATTCAGGTGTTACTTCAATGGCCTTTCCTTTATATGTGACTTGGTCTTTTTCCCTTGCAAATTTTAATATCCTTTCTTTGTTCTGTATATTTAGTGTTTTGATTATTATGTGTTATGGGAAATTTCTTTTGGGGTCCTATATATTTTGTGTTCTGTATGCTTCTTGTGTCTTCGGTTTCGAGACAGGGTTTCTCTGTATAGACCTGGCTGTCCTGGAACTCACTCTGTAAACCAGGCTGGCCTCGAACTGAGAAATTTGCCTGTCTCTGCCTCCCAAGTACTAGGATTAAAGGCATAAGCCACCACTGCCAGGCTCTTCTTGTGTCTTGATAGACACTTTCTTCTTTAGATTGAGAAACTTTTCATCCATGATTTTGTTAAAAATAGTTTCTGTGACTTTGATCTGAGTTTCTTCTTTCTCCTCTATCCCTATTATTGCAGATTTGGTGGGGCTTTTTTTAAAGATGTATTTATTTATATACATTTATATTTTATGCATTTTTGCATGTATGATTGCATGACAGAAGAGGGCATCAGATCCTATTATAGATGGTTGTAAACCACTATGTGGTTGCTGGAAGTTGAACTTAGGATCTCTGGATGAGCAGCCAGTACCTTTTTTTTTGAAAAGTTAAAAATTCCTTAATTTTTTATTCCTGGTACCACTACCACAATTTACAGGGCAATATACCTGATGTAATGAAAAGAAAAAGGAAAAGACAAAGCTACAACAGATAAAAGGCCTCAGGAATGGACATCTAATTGACACGACATTGCATTAATCAATAGCTGCACTTTTTGCACACTGTGGCCATGACAGTCCTGAACAAGAAGGGTTCCTGTTTAAGCTGCAGTAACTTTTCTGACTATGGATCATCATTCCTTCTGTGGTAGATTTTTAGAGTTCCTCTAATACATTTGGGACGACTGTCTCAAAGTACCTGCAGCTTTCCTGACAACTCCTCGCTCTCTCTCCTGCTAAGACTGTAGCCGTTTCTGTTTTATTTTAAAACCTTCTGCTACCATATCCACCACTTCCACCTCCAGATCCATAGCTACTACCATAGGGATTGCCTGAGCTTCTTCCACCAAAACTGCCCCCCTTTATGGGTCCATAATTTGATTGTTGCTGTCCACTATAATTTCCAAAGTCATTATAGTCCCCACCACCACCATAGTTACCTCCACCAAAATTTCCTCCTTCATTGTAACCATCATATCCTCCTCCTCTAACACCATATCCATCACCTTGGTTTCCATATCCTGGCCCACCACCTCCATAACCTCCTCTACTACTGTAACCAGCACCACCACCTGGAGGTGATAGTTGCCACCATCACCTCCAAATCCATTATATCCACCATCACCGCCTCCATAACTACCTCTGTTGCCACTACCTCCACCATCAGAGCCTCCTCTTCCACCAAAGTTTCCTCCATGACCGAAGTTTCCTCCACCACCTCCAAAGTTTCCTCCACGACCCATAAAGTTGCCAGATCCACCTCCACGACCTCTCTGTGATCCAGCAGACTGCATCTCTTGTTTACAAAGGTCCCTTTTCACTTCACAATTATGCTCATTAATAGTGTGGTATTTCTGAACAACAATTTTATCAACTGTGTCATGATCATCAAAAGTTACAAAAGCAAATCCTCTCTTTTTCACACTCTGCCTGTCTTCCATAACTTCTATGGTTTCAATCTTGCCATACTTTTCAACGTAGTCTCTCAGATTATATTCTTCCATATCCTCTTTAATACCACCAACAAAAATTTTCTTCACCATTAAATGGGTACCAGGCTTTACAGAATCCTCTCTAGAAACAGCTCTCTTTGGTTCCACCACATACCCATCAACCTTGTGTGGATGAGCACACATTGCAGCATCCACCTCTTCAACACAAGAGTAGGTCACAAACCCAAAGCCTCTGGAACGTTTTGTTTGGGGATCTCTCATTTCCACACAGTCTGTTAGTGTGCCCTATTTCTCAAAATGTTCTCTTAAGCTATCATCTGTGGTTTCAAAGCTCAGACCACCAATAAACAGCTTCCTCAGCTACTTTGCTTCCTTTGGATCATGACCCTCCATTTTGAGACTCACCTCTTCCAACTCGAGTTCAATATGGGTGCACCCAGTACTTTTAATTGCTGAGACATACCTTCAGCTCCAGGTTTGGTTTTTTTCATAGTGTCCCAGATTTCCTGGATATTTTGTGCATGCATTTTTTGAGATTTAATATTTTCTTTGACTGAGTTATTCATCTCTTCTATTGTCTTAAAGACCTGAAATTCTCTTTTCCATGTTTTTGTAATCTGAGATTTTTTTTTTAGTTTAAATTTTCTTTAGTGATTCTATTTCTACTTTCATGTCTTGAAATGTTTTCCTTATTTCATTCAACCATTTGTATTTTCACTGTCTTCAATAAGGCCATTTGTTTCTATCCTCTTTAAGGTCCTAAACATATTCATAATTGCTATTTTTTGAAGTCCTTGTCTTGTGCTTTAGCTAGATTGCATTGCTTGGGTCCTATTACCATGAAGTTACTGGCTTCTGGAGGAGGCATATTGTATTGGCTGTTCATGTTTGTGTTTTTGTGCTGAGATTTAGGCATCTGGAATTAAGATGTTTCAAGTATGTTTTTGTGAGGTGACTGATCATGTCTTTGTGGGTGGGTGTTCTATCCTTTGTTGCTGTTGTCCACTCTGGGTCCTAGACAAGTGGAGTCCCTAGTAGAGAGTGCTTCTGTGGGTTGAGAGTAATGGAAATGGGCTGAGAGGAAAGGCTGAGAAAGGCAGCATGAAAGAGCTAGAGGAACTGGGGTCCACACCAAAAGGCACCCAAGAGATGGAGGTGTGGTGGAAGTACCTGCAAACAGGTGCTACAGGATACAATAGTCTAGAGAGGTTGAAATGGAGGACAAGAAAGGTTTGTTTGTTTGTTTTTTGGCTTTTCAGAATGATTTGTCAGGGGGCTAGGATATAGTTCAGTTAACTAAATGCTTGCTTAGTGAGCACAAAGCCCTGAATTTGATCCCTAATACCACATAAACCAGGCATGTTGGTACATGTTGGTGCATGCCTGTAGTCTCAGCACTGGGGAGGGTGAAAGCAGGAGGATGGGTGTCTAAGATCATCTTTGGCTACAAAGCAAGTCTGGGGCCAGCTTGACTTACAAGAAACTATGCCCCCAACACCCTTCTCCGTATGACTTGCCAATTCCTTCCCTGGTACACACAGCTGTCAAATTGAGATCTCATTTCTCTCGTTCCTTTTTGACTGAAATTCTAGCATTTCAAAAATTCTATTTCCTATATTTGGAATACAGTGACTGTTGAGTATCTGCTCTGTATCCGCCAAGGCTGAGGCTGGGCTGAGCCTGCTGGCAACCCTGCTGGGGCTGGCACTCACCCAGACTGCTGAGAAAAGCTATGTACACACAAGCATTACTCTTCTCTCCTTGGATGTTGGGTCACTATTTTAAAACCACTGTATTTAGTATGTCAAGGGAAATTATACTCATGTATTTGTTTTTCATAGGATTTTATAAAGGCCCAAGACTTGGATGACTTGGAAAACACAGTTGCAGCTCTTAGGAGTGAATTTCAGAAGACACTTAATGACAAGACAGAAAACCAAAAGTCTTTGGAGGAGAACCTAGCAGCAGCCAAACATGACCTCCTCAGAGTACAGGAGCAGCTGAGCATGGCTGAAAAGGTCAGGAGACACAGACGGAAGAGCTTTGCCTGTTCATGGTTGTTATCTAATACGTACAGTAGAGAGGCACAGATGTGACTAGATAAGTTCTACACGGTGTCAGGGGCAGCTCATTTTATTCTGAATTTTAGCCAATGTATGTTCTGAAGAGCTATCATTTCTGGGCACTTACCTTCTTCCATCTTTGTGATAATGAACAAACTGCTCCCTCCCTTCTCCGCATGTTGCCTCCACCCTCCACCCTTGCCTTGCTGTCTGTCTGCTGGTTCTTCTATAGCCTGAGAGAGACCTGGATGGCTTTTTTTGTTGTAAAATTTCAAAACCTTTTTTAAAAATGCTTTATATGGGAAATAGTAAATTCTTCACTTTAGGAATTACATATTTAAGAATATGGATGCAGGACTGGAGAGATGGTGGCTCTTAACCATCTATAACTCCAGTTTCAGGGGATCCAGTGCCCTCTTCTGACCTTGATGGCCATCAGGCATTCAAATGGCATACATACATAAGTACATACTATGTAAAACATTCATAAGCATAAAGTAAATAAGTAAATTTATTTTTTCAATTATAATTCTTTTTGAAAAAGGATTGGGTACTGGGTATGGAATTCATGGCTCCTACATATTAGGCAAATGTTCTGCTAGCTACAGTCCTAGGAACCAAAAATCCTCAAATTAAGGGCTAGAAAGATGCTTAGTGGTTAAGACTCTTGTAGAGGATTTGTATTTGGCTTTCAGTACTCACATCAGATGTCTCACAACTGCCTATAATTCCAATTCTCTGCATGAATGTTGTTTATATAAATTCACACTCGAAAATCCTCCTCCTTGGGATTTAAAACTTGGGGATTTAGAAAATATTGTATATATTTTACTTAAAAGTTAGTTTGTATGTTGAACAGGTTTCCATATCTATGGCACAGTGTGATTAAGTTACTTGCTAACATGGTGTTACCTTGGAAAATAGTACTATTTTATTAGCTTCTCCTTTGAAGTATTTTTAAAGCTCAGGTGGTTATAATATTATACAAGTATGTTTTTAAGGAAATTAGAAAATTAGCAAACAACATGCATTTTTATCACATTTGTTATTCTTTCCTTAATGTTTCTTAGTAATGGGCTGATGACATTTTTCATAAAACAGGAATTAGAGAAGAAATTTCAACAAACAGCAGCTTATCGAAACATGAAAGAGATTCTTACCAAAAAGAATGATCAAATCAAAGACCTACGGAAAAGACTGGCAAAGTAAGCTAGCTGATCCTGACTTGGAGTTCCTCTCCCCACTTGCCTGCTGGAACTAATGAGTCAGGCCCTGAGTTGGCCCATTGTTTAGTCCACAGGGTTGCTTTTAGGCTCAGCTAGACCTTTTCCCTCACCACACTGTACTCAGTTGAAAGCAAAGGCACAAGAACAGCAGCTAGCAAGGCAACGCTCTAGTGTTCTGGCACTGATGTCCTTTGCTAGTTGGGGTCATTTTGTCATTGGTGGCTTTGCATAGAGACCCAGCTGAAGCTGACATTTTGCATTTGTTCTCAGGAAGACATCTGTAAAGTGAATTCAAGATTAGATTTGTCTTGGGAGGAGGTTTGTTAACCCTTAACTTATAGTCATGTCAGCTGTTCATGTTGATCTTAGGATTGTTGTAATTGTACTAAGATATCAAGGGTCTAAATTCTAAATGCAGGCCTAGAATCTGAAGACATCTTAGGTGATCTGATGTAGACCCCAAGTCACCATCATAGCACTAGCCTTGAGTATAACTAACTTCTGCTACAATGGGGATCGCTACTGGAAGGATTTCATTTACAGCAATAGCAAGAACAAAAAGGATCATGACATCTTGCTCTTAATTTTATTTCCAGGTATGAATCTGAAGATTAAAGACTGGAGGTTTTGTCTAGAACCTGCCACACATGAACATACATGTTATCTCCATCCACCTCAAGCATGTATTTTGAAGCATTTTGTCACATTCTCTTCTTTTTCCAATGTTTAGGCTTTCCTTGTAATATTAGAACTATCATTCTTATCTTCAGTTCTGTAATTGCAAAGAGAAAAAAATGTAATGATTCTTTTCTATTGTCCCAAACACCTCTCTGTCAAATGCTCCAGAGCCTCCATGCAAGTACAGTGAGATTTCTTTATGGTAGAAAGCAGTTTAAAGTGGGAAGAAGAGCCATCTTTTGCATTAGTGAGTGAACCTTTCAATGTCAGAGAAGCTGGTAACATCTATATTTGTACAGTCCCTGAGTATAAAGATAAATAGTAAAGTTATTAAGATTTACAAATAAACCTTTTATTTTTAATAATGAAATCTTAATTTATCTGATCATCAAAATGTATACACTCATGGAAAATATGTTTACTTTCCACTCTAGTCAACATTTCTAATCATTTATAAGGGAGAATAAGCTGAAGTAACTAAAGACTCAGTTAACCTTTGCATCTCTCTATCATGATTGCTGCTTATCATAGGAAATGCAGACATTTTTTGCATCCTTACTAACCATTGGTCTGTGTTATAGACAGAGAAATCAGATTCAACCTGTACTTTCACAGTTTAAAAAGCAGATGGAGGGGGCTGGAGAGGTGGCTCAGCAGTTAAGAGCACCAACTGCTCGTCCAGGGGTCCTGAGCTCAATTCCCAGCAACCACATGGTGGCTCACAACCATCTGTAATGGAATCAGATGCCCTCCTCTGGTGTGTCTGAAGACAGCAACAGTGTACCCATATACATAAAATAAATAAATAAATCTTTTTTTAAAAAAAAAGCAGATGGACTCAGAGTACATGTAACTTTTAGAATTATTTGCAGAATATCCTTTTAGCTTATATGTGAATTAGAATTCTTTCAAACTTTGACTCAACATTAAAGTCACTAAGTTCTAGGTTGAACTTTAGTTTGTATGTGTGTAGAGAAATGGCATTTTCAAGAGATTTTAATATTTTTATTGATGTACTTTTCCTCATGTAATCATATATAAAGTATTGGAAACAAGACATGACACCTACAATGTGTGGTGCAGTGATGTGGTATGAGAATAAATAAAGCTCACAAGGCAGTCTAACCTCAGAAAGAAAACATCCAACCTTCATGTGTTAGCATGGAAGAAGGGTTCCCTTTCTCAAAGCAAACATGTCACATCCTGTGTGCACAATCTAAGAGAGGCCTTTCCATCTCCACAAATGGGGAATTTATTCCCAGAGAAGGGAGCATTAATTGATCTTTGTTATTTTCACTCAAACACTTAGTATTAGCTTTGACTATACTGTGGGATTTTTGTAGCTCTGTTAAATACTAAAGAAACAAATAATATTGAAGTGATTTCTCTCTAAAAAAAAAAAAGGTGGGAAGGCAAACTTAGGATGATGAATGAATCCAAAGAGGAAGAGAAAAAAAATATAATAACAAAGCAACATTTCCTACACACTTTTTGTCGTCCATTTGTTTGCAGTTGGACCACTCATCAGTTTCATATAGGGCTTGCATTGAGGATGCAGTTTTACTCTGTTTCTTTAGCCCAACATAATTCCCTCTCTGAAATTCCATTTGTGGAGCAGGATGTTCAGAAACCAAACCTTGTAACTAAGTGGAAATGTGTCTTTGAGAAAAGATTCGGTTGGATTCTCCCTGTACCTCTCTCGGATGCCAGGAAGACTTGGGAAGCCTAACCCTAACCCTAGCACTGCACCAAGTTTAATACATTGCTGGGTAGAATTTTTGTTTTGTTGGTGGTGGCTTTGAAATGTTCTATGTAGTGTATTATACTTATTGAATAATAAATTCAAAAGTATTTCTGAAACCTTAAAAACTGTTAAGCAGTAAGATAAACAAATGGTTGCATAACCATTGTGATGCCTGTCTTTACAGCATTTAGTGCATAAGCACTGTGCGCCTGCCTGTCTCTTACAGCGCTGACTCTGCTTTTTCACTGTTTTGCTTTGTTTTTAAACTCAAACCTCAGCAAAATTTCACTTGGTTTCCCAGTTTTAAGATTTATTGAATCATTTAACTGAAAAAGCCTGTTTAGTCTATATATTTTGGCTCTCTAGGAAACTTGGATGAGCCTTAAGTGAGCTGATAGTGTACAGGTAACTGTGGATGTCTGCTAGTAAATCATCTTAATGAAGCTCTTGGCTGGGGTGCAGCACTTAACCTACTATGCACAGGGCTCTGGGATCAGAACCCACACAAAATACAAACAACTGAATAAGATGTGGCTTTGATTTAACTTTAAATTGAAACCTTTGAAATTATGACTGAGATATTTTGTTCACAAAAATAAAATGCAAAGAGTTTTATTATTAATGTCTTCAATTTTGTTATTAATGGTTTCAATTCAAGTAGTAATTTGCTTTCATCTTAGATGTGTATCTGTCTGTGTTGAATATATAATCATTTGCTTATGTCTTATAAATGTGATTATATAGAATATTTTGCTCTTTAAATGTATAATCATATTTGATAAAGACTTTATCTATTATTTCCACTTTGATAAACTGAATGAGATTCCTATATATCTTTTTATTTTAAATACTTGCATTTTTAATATATTAGATTATAAAACTTTGGTATTGTTTACCCTCTGCTTTTTCATAAGTGCCTATGTTCTGAGCTTCGCTATTAGAAATTCAAGATATGATTTATCTCATGTAAGCAAGTCTTTGAGGATAATTCCATCTCAGCAAGCTAAACCACCATCAAAACAAACAAACAAACAAGCAAAAACTTTTACATATTTCCTGAAGGGAAATCATAAAGAAAGGTATTAGGATGGCCTTGGCATCTTTCATATTGCCATTAGGTCAGCCATTAAAGGAACCACAAAATCACCTGTTTATGTGAATTAATGAAAATATAGTCAGAGTGAATGTGGTGTCAAGAAAGGCATAAATAAATGCTTTGCAGCCTTTTCTTTCCCTGGAGCTTGGTGTCTTGGGTATAGGAGCTGCATAAGTAACAGAAGGTAGGAAAAAAAAAAGAAAAAAAAAAAAAAAAAAAAGAAAATATAGTCAGAACTGAAGAGCTGGCTCACTAGTTAAAAGCACTTAGTTATCTTGCAGAGAAACCATAGAGTTGATTCCCAGCTCCTACTTAATGACTCACAATCATCTGAAACTTTAGTCCCAAGGGATCTGACATCCTCTTCTGACTTCTTACAAGCACCAGGCACTCATGTGGTGCTAAGACATACATGCATGCAAAACACTCATACACATAAATAAATCAAATCAATAGAAATAAAGAAAAGAACAGAAGGAGGGAAGGAAAGGAAATGTATCAATTTCTGTTTTCACTTCTAATGTGGCCTTGGAAAACAAACAAACTTATTAGGATTAATGTACATCCAGAAGAGGGCTTAAGGGACTCTTCCTAAAAGTGAAGTATATAGGATATGCTGCATTTTGGAAACCTCAAGACTTTCTGGGATTGCATTGGATGAAATTGTTAATCATCATCTCAGCTTTGTTTTAAATACTGGAAGTATGTAGGTAACTGATTTTGGATTTATAGATGCTATGTGTGCTTCATTTCTTTCTCTTGATACATGACACTTGCTCGGATTTCTAGTTAACTAGAAATGGTTGTAGAAGACATTCTTGCTTCTTTTGCAGTCTTGGGGGAAATCTCTAAAATTTTAATAAGAATTATATGTTCAATATTCTATATCAGTTAAGGAAGTTCTTTCCTACTTTGCTATAAACTACAAACAGGTGTTAAATTTTTCAAAATTCTTTTTCTGCATTTACTGAAATGATAATGTATTTTTTCTTTTTATGTTAATGTTGTAAATACAATATCTAATTTTTTAAAAGTTTTGTGGGTTTTTTTGTTTTTGTTTTTGTTTTTTTAAAGACAGAGACATACTATATAGCCCAGGCTGGCTTTGAAATCTTGCTTTTGATGCCATCATTTCCTGGGTGCATTTTATTTTTTTAAATGTTAAGCTACCCTCAGTTGTTAATGGTACTGTCCTTAGCTATAGCAGTAGGTGGGTGCTATAGGAGAGTGGCTCTCCCTACTAGTAGGGTTTTCAGGCAAGTGTTAGACTGTTGCTAATCTTAGATTTGGCAGGATGCCTTCTGATTCTCCCAAAGCATAAGAGTATGGGAAGCTGTCTGAAGCCATCTCCCACTCACATCCTTCTCCCTTGGGAGGCTTCCAATGAGCTCGGAATAGATTGACATGTAAAATAGGAAAATACTTACTAGGACGTCTAGACTTGGTTTCTCAGTGATACAGTATCTCACAATTATTGTTGTTGTTATCCTACCTGTTTTGATGAACTGTTTTCATTTTGGATTTGTGGGGGAAAGACCTGAGAAGCTGGCACCTTTGGCTTACTCTCTTTTGTTACTGATGTAAGTAATAAACTGTCTGAATATAAAAGCAGCTCATCAAATCTTTTACCATCTGTCTTAGTCTGACCTTGATCTCACTTTGGCTGCAGCTGTATACATAGTAACCTCTCAGGAACAAGGAATACAACCTGCAACTGCTACAATAGCAATTGACAGCCAGCCTTCTGCCATCTGCACTTTGAGATCTGTGCAGCTGAAGAAAATGCCCACCCAAGTTTATGCTCCCTTTGGGAAGAAAGGAAAGGGAGACTGTACCCAACAGCAGTCATCCTAAATATAAAACTATCCTCTCAGGCCCAGTGTGTGTTGTCTTGCCAAGGTCGATAGCCATTCTGTTGCACCTGAGTGAGAGTCCTGATTCCCTTTGGTTGCCCTCTGGCTGCTATCACCACAGCTGAAGCTCGTAAGTGATGCCTAGCATATCTATGCCCCAGCCTGTCTACCCCTGGATTCTGACCTGTTATCATATGTTATATATTGCTGGGTCTTAAGTTATGCAATATTCATGTCAAAACTGGTCTGGAATTTTCCTTCCTTGGTAAACATCTCTTACTTGAAAGCTGCCAACAATGTTTCTGAGACCATAAATGATTAACTTAAAAAAACAAAAAAAGCAACAAAAAATGCTTGATCTCTGATCATATTCAGCAAAAGCTTTAAATACTTGAACCAGCATTTATAAGTGCAGTGATCTGAAGTAAGCCCATTTTGAAGAAAAGGGCAGTAGAGAGGAAAGAGTGGGAATGAGGTAGTGGGATAATGAACAACTGTCTGTATCTCTTAGGACATCTTCCATCAACCCAGCAGAGGTCTTGCATGACTGCTGTTTGTCCTAGGACCTCTACAGCAATGGAGGAGTGTCTTCGAGGTCTACAGTATGAATTCAGTTATTATTGTTGTCTTGTATAAAGTTCCTTATAGTCAGCAACTGTTTTGGTTTTACTTCTTTTCCTTGTGCTGTATGTTTGGTTGGTTGGTTAGTTTTTCGAGACAAGGTTTTTCTATATAGCCCTGGCTCTCCTGGAACTCACTCTGTAGACCAGGCTGGCCTCAAACTCAGAAATCCGCCTGCCTCTGCCTCCCATGTGCTGGGATTAAAGGCATGCACCACCACTGCCCAACTTGCTGTATGTTCTTAACACATAGTTTTGGACCTCAAAATAACTTTTTAGGGTTATTCTAAGGATCATAGTATTTTGCTTTATATAATTATTACATTTTCCTAAATTTTTAATTGCTTTATTCGATCAGATCTTTTAAATAATATGTATCCATTTTAATGGAATATCTGATGAGTTTTGGTAAATGAATCTCCATGTAACCACTGCCACAATTGAGAAATTGAGTATTTTATCTTTCTCAGCCCTCTGCATCACTCTTCCTGATCTGGTACCTGAGCTACCACTGATCTGCTTTTTCTCTTGATATCTTAATGAACCTTTTTAAAAATTCATATGATAGAATCATAAGTTAATTGTTAAATGTAGCTTCTTTTATTCAACAAAATGTATTTAATATTTGTATCTGTCCTTGTCTGTGTGGATACCAGCAATATATTCCTTTCATTGTTGAGAAGTTCCCCAGTGTATGGTCTGTCATAGTTTGTTTATTCAACCAACTCTCAAGAATATTTTCAATAATATTTGCTAAATTTCATACACGAAGTCAGTATTTTTTGTTTGAGTGCCTGTTGCATGTCATTTGCGATACAGCATGAATAAAATAATGTGTGCTCTCATGGAGTTTAAAGAGGATCAAAAAAATAGTAGTAAATAAGTTATATAATTATATGCATTAGTCCCTTATGGCTGCTCTAACAAATTGCACAGTTAATGACTTAAGATAATAGAAATGTGTTCTTTCTTAGTTATAGAAGCCAAAACCCTAAGTCAAGATGTGGTAAGTTGGTTCTTGCTGGATGCTGTGAGGGAGATGTGCCTCATGTCTTTCCTGGGGCTTCTGGTGGTTGCTGAATACCCTTCTGTTCAGTGACTTATAAGCACATCATTTCGAGCTTTGCTCTACTCTCACATCACCTTCTGTTCTGTGTTTTCTTTCTGAAGGGCACTTGTAACTAGATTTAGTGTCCACATTAATTCAATGGAAAATGAAAAAAAAAAAACCTTTAGGTTCTAGTTTCTACATAGATAATGTTATAGGGGCTGCTACAGAAACTCTCACCAAATGTTAAACAGTGATAACAGAAGAGTAGACAAATTAAAGGCAAGAGTACTGGAGGACTATAGCTGCAACTCTAGTAATATGGACAGGACAATCTAATGAGAGACAGTGAAAAACGCAGTGTGAGAAGTCAAGAGAAGAGCAAGTCACAGGCACTGCCTGGGAATGACTGGTACATTAAAAGACAGTAAGGAATCATGTGGCTGAAGCCTGCCACTGTAATACTGTAAGAATTCAAGATTCAAGATTGATGATTGATTGGTTTGAAACAGGGTCTCTCACTGTACTCCTGCTGTCCTGGAACCTGGTTTGCTAACCAGGCTGACCTTAAACTCAGAGATCCACTTGCCTCTGCCACCCAAATGCTGGGATTAGAATTTTAAAGTGTTATTATTTATTTTATATGTGTGGGTGTTTTGCCTGCATGTTTTTGCACACTACCTGCATGACTGGTGCTCTCAGGAGCCAGAAGATCATCTGGAACTGAAGTTACAGACAGCTGTGAGCTGCCATTTGGGTGCTAGGAACAAAACTGTGTTCTGTTCCATCCACCACTGCGGTGAGATTTCAGAGATTTCATCTCTGTTATTACATGTGGCAATCATTTGCTTGTTCTCTTTGCTAAATAGTATTGCCTTTTGTGACTAGGCAATCATTTAATCATCTATTTTACTATTGATGCACATTTGGAGATTTCCAGTTTGGGCTCGTACAAAGACGTATATAAACATAAAGTGTGGTATCATTGCTTGGTCATAACACATGTAAATATTCAACATTAGTGGATATTGCTCAAATTCTTTCCAAGTTGAAGTGCTAGAAGAGAGCTTGGTTCTGGATATGTTTTAGATATAAAACTTTAACAGCATATTAGCCCTGATTCACAGATGATGAACAAGAGAACTCAAGGGTTGACTCCAGATATTTGCAGCTGAGCCACTGCTGGTAACGCTCATTATCAACTGTATTAGAAGCAGGGATTTGGACATATAGGTGAAAAGAAGACAAAAGCAGGATTCTGTTTTATATAGATGCCCAATAGGGGTATCAACAAAGGGGAAAACATCCAGGTCCCAGCCTCAGCAGACTGGTCTAGATTGGTAATGAAGCAGTAAGGGTACCAGTGGAAGAAATTTAAAGCCATGGCAGAGGGAATTCCACCAAGGAAGTAAATGTAGATGAGAATACAGGATGCCCTATCACCATGAAATCTGATAGAAAGGAGTCAACAAGGATACTAAGTAGCAGGAGACTGTAAGGCCACAGGGAGACCTAGAGTGTTCTTAGAAGCAGGTTCAGTAAAGTACATCAGGAAGGAGAGATTTTTCTGGGTCAAACAGGTCAAGAAGAGGACTACAAGGTGCCATTTCAGCTAGGTACATGAGGCAGGGCATTGCTTGGACCATACTAATTGTGCTATCATCCTTTGCCAGTGAGATTTGGTCTGAATGACTAGAAGTATTAAGAAGAGACAAGGCTGCCACTAGGGACACAATGAGAATGTAACTTTCTAAGTAAAGACGTGAAGGAAGTAAGGGAACTCACCATGGGGTGTCTGTGGGGAGAACACAGTAGTGTAGAGATGAAGCACTGATGAAACAGCAGGTGGCATGCTGTGCCTGGAACCTTAAGCAGAAAACATAGTGGGAAAGTTGGTCACAAAAACAATGAGAGGTCAAGTCACATGGTCCTCAAAGGTCACTGCAAGCATGTTGTCTTTTGTGCTGAAATGGGGAAACTACTCAGAGGTTTAGGACCAAAGATTTTGACTTAATTTGATAAGCTTCAACATCATGACTAACAGAGGTATGTCACATGCTTACCCTTTAATCTCCAGAACACAGTGAGTTCTGTTGTCCTCAAATCACCTCAACATTGTGCTGGAGGTCTAAACCAAAGCAGGAGGCTAGAAAACAAAATGGACAGTGTTTACAGGTGATATGGTTGTTAGATGATATGTCTGTGCATGTGGAAAACAGCAAACTGCAGGATTATAAAAAGAGAACTTGAAATTTGATTGCCCTTTACAGTTTCAAGTTCTATATAGTTGTGTCAAATTCTTGACACAACTGAAAGAAGTCCACAGTCATCGTAGATAATATTACAGTTTTCTCTGTGATTGATAGATCAAGCCAACAAAAGACAGAAAGTAGAATATAGGAAGTGAGTGAAGTAACATGCTGACTGAGTAAACGCAGCTTGCATATCCCTTTTCACAGTGTCCCACCTTTTTCTTAAGCACAGAATTGGTATGTTATGAAAATCACCCAGCTTTATACTGACTGTTCCATGTCTCAAAGCCCAACAGGTTTTAAAATAGACTGGTTTTAGAAAATCCCCAAATGCTGTATCCAAATGTTGCATCCAAATGCTGTATCCAGAGTAATTAAACTACACAAGATATAGCTACATACAGCATGTTTGGACAGTAAAGAAAGTAAAACATGGAAAAAGATGATGTCACTAAAAAGTTAAATCTGTGCAAATCAAAAGAATATCTTTTTTAGAATATGTAGGAAGGTGTAGAAGTTCCTTGTCTTGTTCCTATGATCAAATACCTGATCCCCGCCCCCTAAAAAAAATGAAAAAAAAAACTAAACAAAAACCACTTAAGGGAAAGAGGTCTTATTTTGAGAATAGTCTGCCTTGGTGAGAAAGGTCTGCTGACAGCAATGTGAAGCCTTCTCATTTCCTCTGTAGCCAGGAAGCAGAGAGTAGCAAGTGGGGCCAGAGTATAAAACTTTGAAGTCTGACCTTAGTGGTCCTCCCTCTCCAAAAAGGCTCCACTTCCTAAAGGTTCAACAGCCTTCCAAAACAGCAGTACTAACTGAGGACCAACTGTTCAAACACACGAATCACTGGGGGAACAGTTCACATACAAACCACAACAAAATAATAGAATCATGAAGAGTATTTTATAATTATAGATTATAAAATCTATACTTTAAAAATTTAGATTGTCTCAAAAGGAAGGGATTAAAGTTGAAGAAGTGAACAGAGTATACTCTTCAACCTTGGAGCTTTTGTATTTTGTTACTTGGGTGGGAACAATGTGGACACTTGCTTAGTTAAACACAACACAAACATACTGCATAAATGAAAACAAAACAGTAGACATCAACAAAAATTATGCTACTGGGTAGGTTTATATTAAGAAGTGGAAACAAAAATCAGAAGAGAAATTGTGACAGAGTGCCAGTCCTTGTAATGCTGCAGGAAATGGACTTATCAAAAATGCTCTTAGATAGTTTTTGACTTATTTCCAGGTGATGTGACATCTCAGGAAGCAGGGAAAGGTTTGGGTCCCTTGGACTCACGAGAAGAAATTTGTGTGGTATATATATATATATATATATATATACATATATATATATATATATATATGTATATATATATATAAATATAATCTTCAACATGCCTAGGAGTGATAGTGCATATATTCCCAGCACTCCTATGTTGGCATTATTTTTTGGTTTGGTTTGGTTTGGTTTTAGATATTTTATTGGATTCCACCCTAATCCCTTCTAACTCCCCAACACTAGGTAGGAGAGAAAGAAGGTTTGAGGGAAAGGGAGGTATAAACCACTATAGGCTACTTCCTGCTGATTAGGGGTGTTGGATTCCTTGAGGCAAGTCCAATCTTCGTTGTCAGACTATCCAGAAGTCCAGCAAACCAGCAATCTAGCAATCTAGCAATAACAAACACAGCAGAAGCCACAGCAACAGGCGGGGCAGCAGCCATCACACCCTCTCAGGGCTCTTTCCATTTAAACCCTCTCCAGAATCCCTAGAATTAAACTATCTGCAGCTGGCAAAAATCACGCCCCTGCTACTGCATGAGGCAAATCATAATCACCTGCTGTGAAGCAGCCTCTTATCCCTCACCTGGGAATACACACACACATACACACACACACACACACACACACACACACACACACACACACACACATATTCATATGATATAACTGAATTTTTTAAGAAGCCAGAGTTCTCACTGCACTCCTGGGATATGTAATCCCACCACCCAGACCCCGTTACTTGACCTGAACTTATTTTACAGAATTTCAGAATTTACAGAATCTTATTTACAGAATCAGAATTTTTTTTGTGTGTGTGATAAGGGTTTTTGGCACTCACTCTGAAGACCAAGATGGGCGCAAACTTGAAGACTACCTGTCTCTGCCTCCCAAGTGCTGGGATTAAAGGTGTGCACCACCACCACCAAGCCACAGAAGACATTTTAAAAGTAGAAAATCAGAAGGTGACAATAAAAGATGTCAATGATGCCATTGGGAGAATGGAGAATGGAAAATGGACAAGGGGTTCAGCAAGGAAGTACTGATAGAACTCTGGCTCCCTGAAAAGGGCAGTATACACCAGTTGTCATACTTAGATGCCAGGTACTCCAGATAACCCTGTCAATCACATTTTTTCCCCTTGAGACAAGCATCTCAAGGAATGCTTGATTTGGGATGCTGAGATTATTATTATTATTATTATTATTATTATTATTATTATTATTATTATTATTTTATTATTGACAGGTCTTTGCTATTTAATCCAATTTGGACATGAACTCTTGATTCTCCTACCTCAGCTTTCTGAGTCCTGGGATAACCGGTGTACATCATACCTGGCTTGCTTTTATTTTTCCAAAGTCTCACAAATGATTCTGATGTGCAGTAAAGTATAAAATCCAGTATGCCCAGCTATGATGCCCATGAACCACAAAAATGGCCAGCATCACACGATCAGGGTGCAGAAGCAGCACACATAACCAAAAGCTCTGCAATTGGACTTAAGACCTACCTGGTACTAGAAACATAGCCAACTACCCAAGGATAGAGAAGTCGTAGATCTTGGAAGATAACCTACAACCACCTCTTTACTAAAACAGCATAATCCCTAACTACATTATAAATATTTTTCCATATACTCACATATAAGTGTAGTTCTTACCCTCGTCAATGAGGCTTCAACCCTACACAACCACAGACAATTAAAAATACTAAGAGTGGAAATAAATGTGTTCTCCAGGGATGAGCACACCAATTGGTTATCTAGTACTAAATGGTCAGCCTTGACAACATGCTACAAGTAGCATTATATAGACTAAGGCTGTATTTAAGAATGTATATGTATGTGCATATTTACTTGTGTGTATGAGTACATGTGCACACGTGTGTATAACAATAATGAAAAAGGCTATGAATTTGAAAAAGCAAGGAGGGGTATATGTGAGGGCTTGAAGGGAGGAGGAAAAAAAAGGCAAAAATGATGTAATTTTATTGTAATCCCAAAAAATAATAAAGTTTAATCTAGTATGTTTTTAGAATATCAACATGTCTACAAAACTCCTGGGATTCTTTAAGGTGGGTCTGAGAGTCTGCATGTCTCACAAGTTCTCCCCCATGACACTCTAACAGGCCACATTTTGAGGATCCAGAGGTGAAAGAAAAGGAATATACTTTGAACCTTGAGCTTATGAAACAAAGCATATGTATTTCCTGGCAATGTGGGACTCATAGAACTTCTGCGGTTGTGAGATGAGAGAACAAACACAAAACAGCCCAGCAGGACACAATGAGATTCCTTAGGGGTCACTAGTGGAGACAGCATGGCCCCAGCCACATTTTGACCCTGGAAAATGTTTCCACAGTGTTCCAGCTGTTTTCCCCATCATATTATGCCTTCTAGTGAGTCTTGATTCTTGTTCCCATCAAAAATATTTGAGGTGAAGGAATAAATTTAGCCAAGACTAACAAAATCTCTAAGGCGTCACCACTGTTCTCTGGGTCCTCTGTTTCCATAACACGTGGCTGGGTCTTGCTTAACCTACCGTGATCAGCTGAGTGGTCATGGTGAGAAGCCAGAGTGTTTTCTAAATAAGCTTATTTCTGCATCTGTTTGAACTGACCTGAAAAAATGTATTTGTTCCATTTGGGCCTTTCTGGGAAAACAATGTCCACTTTGTGTTGTACACCACCTAATTATTTCAGATTCCACAAGCATCAATTCACAGAAAACCATCTTCTTGATTACTTATGCTCTTGACCCAGTTGTTTTTTGGAAATGGGTATATGGACAAAGGGACACACTGTGATGAATTTATCTTAGTTTAAGCGATTGGAAGCCCTGAATTTCTATCATTATGTTAATAAAAACTGACATTTATTATAGCATTTCCCCAGTTTGGGTTTTTATTTTGTTTTAAGGTTAAGGCCTCCTAGCTTTTGAACCTTACTTACACTTGTTTGATTTTCTTTTCTCATCTTTGTCAATCTCAGCAGAAACAGGGCAGGAAACAGCCTGAGCCTTAGCTGTCATCTCAGACCCAGTTCTGTGATCACTACCTTGTCTTCAGTTCTGGCCAGCAGTTTTTTGCTGTCCTGGGGGGTTGTCTGCCTCTTGTTAAATTTGTTGCATAATCTAATCTGCTTGCAAGTAGGTGTTCAGTGAAGAGTCAAGACTGACCCCTATTTGAAAAGTGCAAATGTAGACCTTTGAAGAAAAGTAATATGCTTTTCAAAAAGTATACATTTTCCCCAAAATTCCATCAATAACATACAACTATTATATAAATGAATTCTATCTATCCTATCACTGTATGTTCAAATATGTATGCATATAAAGATTAAGCTAAGCAATTCTCTGCAAGTAACCAGAGGAAAATCTAGAAAGAATAAAATGATCTCATAATGAAACAATCAAATCATGATCTGGCCTCAAACTTGGAATGATCCTCATTCCTCTGCCTCACAGAATGCTGGGATTACAGGCATTCCATCACACTCAACCTTTCTTTGTATTTTGTACTGGTAATGAATTTTTTTTTTCTCGAGACAGGGTTTCTCTGTGTAACCCTGGCTGTCCTGGAACTCACTCTGTAGACCAGGCAGGCCTTGAACTCAGAAATCCACCTGTCTCTGCCTCCCAAGTGCTGGGATTAAAAGTGTGTGCCACCACTGCCCAGCTGGTAATTAATTTTTAACAATGCTTTTCCTTCACCAGACTATGTAACAATATGAGCAACTTCAACTCTAAGGCAAATATGAGAGTACTGTTATACAAACTTAGATACATAAATTCATGTTTACCTATGTCCATGCATATTCATATATGTGGGTTTTTATAACTACTGCATGAATCACTTGTAAGATATCTTGGTATGCTTCATTTCTACCCATGGAAATACTTGTGCTAATATGTATCTACCAGAACACAAGTACCACAAGGTAGCTAGCAGCATTCTTCATAACAACACAAAACTGTAAATAACCCAGACAGATATCAACAGCAAAGTATATAAATAACTTATAATCATATAAGTATTATTACAGACTGGCAAAAAAGACCCTATATCTATAATACCAATGTAAATGTGAGGCAGAAGAAAAACCATCTAAATTTTCCCATAACATGAAGTTTAAACATAAGCATGTTTTCAGGGTTTTGTGCCCAAGTGAATACATAGTAAAGTAGGGAAGGGTCAGTAGAGGGGTCACTTTCAGAAAGAGGACTGGTATCTGAAAAGCATAAGACAGGACAGGAAAGGGATGCTAGCAACTCATTCCTGAGACAAAAGAAATCATTCCTAGGTTAAGACATCTCATGTTTATTTGGAAAGTAGTGTACACCTAGTGTACCAGTCTGGGTACGTGAGAATAATGCCAGTGTGGGTATATGAAGAATCAAAAGAAGTTGAGGATACATTATAGTCCTGGCATGAGAGGAGGCTTAGCCAGGAAGAAAAGCATCCCCTATCCTTCTCAAATAACAGAAGGAAAAAAGGAAGGACATGCTGTTTCTGGACATATATCTTTGTAATTTTGACCTAGGTGCCACTTGCACTCTCTTCCTTTGTCAAAGGTAAGGACATGTGTGGAGTGATGAACAGAGGCAACAAATGTAGGCCACACGTTTAGATAAATAATTGGTAACTGGCAGTCCTAAAAGGTTTTAAAATGTTAGTGGGCCTTGAGAATATTTGTAAGCAGAGAAAGGCAAGTATGCCAGAAGAGAGAGGTGACTATTAGTTGCTGAAGTCCCAGGAGTGAGGAGAACCCCTGCTGAAGATAGCCAGGAAGGAAAGTGAATTTCAGACTTGAAATCCACCTTTAGCTATCTGTAGAATTATTAGGACCTTTGTTAAGTCATCAGTGGGATAAGAGATGTGAGAAGAAAGGATTGAGGCACACAGAGAAGATATGACACAGGGCCACAGGTCAATACCTCAACCAGAGATGATTACTAAGGAGCAAGGCCCTGCTGACATCTCACACCTGTGCTTGCCACAGATGTGGCCACAGCCTTGTGAAACTTTTCCAGAAGCTCCTAACAGCAGCCCAAGGGTTCAGAACTCTTGGGGTTTAAATTGCACAGGAATTAACAAACAAACAAAAACAGAAGGGATAGGGGAAATGTGGGTGGGACCAAGATGTGTGTCCAGGCAGAAAGGGAAACTTTGGAAAAGTAGGGAGGGCCAGAGTCAGGGCTTGGTGAGACATAGAGCAGAATATAGAGTCCATGATATAGAAAGGCCGAAAGAATAGGAGCCAGGGTCTGGATGAAAGCACAGGAATTTCCCATCCTGCAATGAGGGTCGCCTTAGACACACAGCCTTGGAGAAACCTGAGATGCCCTGGTCATCACCCAAAGAGGGAAGAGAGGTAAGAAAAAAGTCACATCCTCTCCTGAGGAAAACAGGACAGCATACAACATACTACTCTATCCCACACAGCTGCCTACAGAGAGAGGGATGCTTCATAGCAGGTATTATCATTGAACTTCCAAGTCAGGATTGCCTAGTGGAAGTTGTATAATGATGATCATGTTCTGTGTCTGTCTAGTCCCCACACAGAAGCCACCAGCCATAAATGTCTAAATAATAGTCATAGTAGACAGCAAACTCCACCTTTTCTCTACAAAAATAGGCTTAGCTGCAAGTTTCTGGTAGTGGAGACCTTAGCACTTGGCAAATTAAATACCACCTGGAAGTGCAATGTACACAAGTTACTGGCTACTTCTGGTCACAATATCAAAATCCTGGAGACTTTAGGACTCTATGGGCAGTTTCTGAAAAAGGTACCTAGTATGAGACATCTATCCCTCGAATTACAGAATTATAATATTTAAAATGATTAGTATTTATCTTAAAATACATGCAAAAAACACTAGCTTCATATGCATGGTAGTGTCATAAAGCTTCGATTTTTTACTTTTAAAAAATGCTTAATATGCAACTGTATGTTCCTGAGTGGTAGGAGCCCTCAGAAGTCAGAAAAGTATCAGATCCCCTGTTAAAGGAATTACAGACAGTTGTGAACCACCATGTGGGTGTTGGGAATTGACCCAGGCCCTCTGCAAGAGTAATAAGTGCATTTAACTCCTGAGCCAACTCTTGATGCCCAAGCCCTGCAGAGCTGCATTTGTTCTGAAAAGTGCATTTTATGGACCCCTTCTGGACTGTGGCTGATATTATGTCCTATTCATCCTCAGAAAGTAGACTTTCCACCTGCAGCAAAATGCTGAGTGTTTTTGTATTTAAGAGTAAGGCTGTTTTCTAGAACCCAGGCATGCAAGGTCACATTCCTCAGAGCTCAATTATAAAAACCCTCAAAGCTTTGCAAACAAAGCTAAGGAGTTTGGACTTTATCTTGTGGGGAACTGAAAGCTCTAGATGGTAGTTAGGTAACAATGGAAATCACCAGAATGAGCAAATGATTGAAAGCTATGTCACCATCATTGTTGATAGGGCAGGAATATAGAATTCTGGGACACACTTAGTGGCCCATACCTATGTACTCAGTCAGGCCACGCCTCCCTCTTCTTCTCTTCCAAAACATGGATAAGAGGGCCTTTGTGTCCTGATTATGAAGGTACAATCTGAAGAAAGGGTTCTTCCATAAGCCAGAGTAGGCTCCCCGAGCACTAAAACTTGTCTGAAAACTGCCTTTGGGGCTCTAAACACCCCAAAGAAAAACATCTCAAAGAACGGAGTTTGCTCTACTGCCCAATCCTCTGTACATTGGCATGTATAGGAATTTTGAGGGCTTGTTTTTATTAAATACATTTATCATTGAGTACTAAGTGATTGTATAAATTGTCTAAATAGAATTAATACTTAGAAATCATTTCCAATTATTTATTGCTCTTTACTAATAGCTAAGCTCTTTAGGCTACCTATATCATTGTACATGCATGGTGAGAATGCCAACCCCAGTGATAACACATTGGAAGCTCAAAATGGCCTAAAGTTGAGGTATTTACTCCACAGAAACTAATAAACAGATGAGAGATTTTTTTCTGCAGAAAGTGCATAAACATGTGTTAGTCTACCATCAGTGTCCACATACTACATTACTGTCTCTGTGTGATCCACCATCACAGTCTTTGTGACTTGTAGCAACCCATCACTCAGTAGATCTTGTTAGATTAGAGTTACAGGATGGCATGGTGAACTGACTATTTGCATTTTCTTGACCTGAGTGATTCTTTATGCTTCATACACCACAGAGAAGAACAGAGAGACAGATTCTCACACTCTGAGCCTTACATATTGGGCTAGCTTCACAAGGCAGGTAAGACCAGATACTAGTCTGGCTAATAAAAATTCACTGCCTTAATCGAATCAACAAATTCTCCATATCAACTCATATTTCCGGTGGCTGGTAACTATTCTGAGTATTTTTATGAGGTGTCCAGTTTCCAAATGTCAGTGTGTAGCCACAAACCCTGTAGAAAAGCTAACTTTTGATACCAAAAACATGTAAGTCCATAGCTGGAGGCAGCAAACTATTGTCCAAACTATTCACCACCATGCTTATAGGCAGACGCTATACCAAGACTACTGGGGATGGTAGGATGGCTCATTTGGTAAACAGTCTGTATATAGGCATGAAGATCTGAGTTTCAATCTCCAGCCCCCACATAAAAAGCCAGGGACAGTGGCACATGACTATTTCTCCAAATACTGAGGGGAAGGGGAATTTGGAAACAGGAGGGTCCCTGAGTGCATTGAGCAGCCAGCCTAGCAGAATCAGTGAGATCCAGGATCAGTGAAAGGGTCTCAGGAGGCAGTAACTCTATCTGTACTTTTTGGAGACTTGCTTTGCTAAAGAGTTGAATGCTCAAAGATACCTTCATGACCTTGGAGTCAATAAAGAAGAGGTTGTTGGTGGTAGTTTCTGTGTTTGTTTGGTTGTTTTGTTTTTTTTTTTCTTTGCTTTGATTGTTTTGTCTACGTACTCCTGCCAGTTCTGGACTCAACTATGCAAACCAGGCTGTCTTTGAACTCACAGAGATCCTCCTGCCTCTCAAATGCTAGGATTAAAGGCTACCACTCCTGGCAGGAAAAGGTTGTTTAAAATAAGACAAGAGAAAAACAAAAAAACAAAAAACAAAAAACAAAAAACAACAAAAAAAAAAAAGACCATGAAGAGACCTTTTTAAAAAAAAAAAAAAAGTTAATAGATTAGTTTGGTTTTTTAAAATGTGTGTGTGTGTGTGTGTGTGTGTGTGTGTGTGCCCTTCAAAACCAAAAGAGGGCATCAGATCCCCTAGAGCTGGAGTTATAGGTGTGGTGAGCTAACCATGTTAGTGCTAGAAACTGAACTCTGATCCTCCAGCCTACTTGGGTTGTTTGTTTTGTTTTGTTTGAAATATGGTCTCCTATAGCAGACTAGCCTTGAACTTGCTATGTAGCTGGGGATGACCTTGAACTCTTGATCCTCCTTCCTCTACCTCCCAAGTGCGGGGATTGCAGATATAAACCACCATACATACCCAGTTAATGGAAAGCTAGGAATAGAGCACAGGGTCTCATGCATGTTAGGCAAGTGCTCTACCCACTAAGCTACATACCCCTCCTGCCCAAACTCTATTTTCTTGAAGTTAAGAATTTTCTTCATTGGAAGATACTTAGGATGTGAAACTTGGTGTATAAAGCAGACATAGGGCCCATAGCCAGAGCAGGGATACAAATGCAAATCAGTAGAAAAAGAAACCCAGGAAAAACTGACCAAAGGGTTGGGCAGAAATTTCAGATGGTCCACTGAGCATATGGAAATGTAGCTGACTTGTCAGGGAAGTCAACAGGCAAGTTGAACCATCAGCACACAGTCACAAGTCTAGACAGAACTTTTAAAACAGAATGGCAGTGCCATCGAGACGATAAGATCACTTGCTCTGACCTCTGACCTCCACTCATGCCATGGCACCTGGTCCCAATAAATACTTGTTTTTGTTTTTTGTTTTTTGTTTTTTTTTGTTTTTTGTTTTTTTTTTGTTTTTGTTTAAAAAGGCAGACTATGGAATGACGGTAAAGATGCAGAGCAGCTGAGATTAATGAGAAGTGAACTGATATTCTTTGATGCACATAGTCCCAAATTCCCAACAGTCCATCTACCTGTCATATTAGAATGTTCACTGTGGTTCTGTTCATAGTAGCCACAAACTGGACAACACAAATCTCCACCAACAAGACTGGGATTGGACATGGGAGGATGTGGGTATTTAAACATTCCCGCCACCTGAAAGTGAGCGCCGAAAGGGTGGGGGTGCTGTGTTTTCCCTTTGCACAGCAGTACCAGGCATAGAATATATATGTATTTATATATATTTATGTATATTTATATATTTACATACATATATATTCTAAAGCTTAAATATCTAGAGTTCCTCCCACTGCACTGTGACTTTGCTTTCTTTACTGATTTAAGGGTAAAAGTCCCAGGATATGTTGGGGCAGAATTTTTTCTATTACAGATAAAACAGGGTCAAAGATGTTAAATGACTTGCCAAGTCACAGAATTTAGTCTGTAGTGGAATATAGACGCAAACAACAGAGTACCAACTCACTGTACCAAACTTTAGTGAGCTAGGTTCATTTATATCTCCTTGTTGGACTGGCAAAAGCATGAGAAATCTTGGGTTTCCACCTAGCCTAGGGAATAAGAATCTCCAACTTCCACTGGCCTTACAGCAGTTGTTCAAAACCTTTTTCTGCCCACACTACAGGTGCAGGCAAGGGCCTGTAGATGGAGACCCTTAGGTCTCACATGTGTGCTAGGCTCGAACTCAGGGTCTCAGAAGTGCTAGGGGAGTGCTCTGCCACTGAATCTCCACACCTGTCCTATCTGTACAAAAGTCATCTCTCCTCTGGGAAGCCCTGGATCCCTTTCTGTCTCTAAGACCTGTCTCTCTCTGCTTTACCTAAATTGCCCCTGTATCACCGACTTAGGTGAACTAGGTGGTATGAATTAAGTGAAATTACCCCAGTGGGTCAAAAGAAGTTAAGAACAAGTCACCCCGTGGTATTTAAACGTTCCTGCCACTGAATGTGAACCCTGGAAGGGTGGGGGTACCGTGTTTTCCCTTTGCACAGCAGTGCCAGAAGCATATAGTATTGTCATCGATAAATCAGTAAGAAGTTGAGGAAACATGATCCTTTCCCCGAGCTCTGAAGTCCACACACAGGGCCAAGGAGGGGCGCCTTCCCAGCCGAGGTTAGGCAGGGTGGGGCTCACCGTTCCCCACTTACCGGCCTCGCCCCTCTTGCGCGCGTTAATGAGATTAGCAATTAAAAGGCGGGCGGGCCAGCTGCGGCCAGAGACCAGGCTCTGACGAGGAGCGAGCGAGCGCGGGATATGGAGAAGGCAAGGCCTCAATGGGGCAATCCGCTGCAGTTCGTGTTCGCCTGTATCTCCTACGCCGTGGGTTTGGGCAACGTGTGGCGCTTCCCCTACCTGTGCCAGATGTATGGCGGAGGTGAGTGTGGAGGCGAGGGACCCGTCCGTCCGGTGCCTGGACGCCAAGCGGCGGTGGCATTCGGTCCTGCGAGCCTCAGCTCCGTGGCGTTCTGTCCCGAACACCCCAGCTCAGCAAAGTGTTTGGTCCCACGCGCTTCAAGGGCGAGTGGCCCCTATGACAGAGAACGCATGGGGACTTTTGCCCTAAGAAACTGAGGTCCTGAGTCCGAACTGTGGTTCCAGCAGTGCAGGGCAGCCGCCGGCCGGGAACCTGCTGCCCCGGAAGGATAGGTGCGTTAACCCTCTGCGGAGGTGTAAAAGTGAGCCGTAAATTGTTTGACAGTAACTTGTCATGAAACTTGCAGATCCGAAATTTAAGTTCCCGACCGCTAGTTGAAACACAAGTCAAAATGATAGTGAGCGATTTCTTTCTTTCTTTCTTTCTTTCTTTCTTTCTTTCTTTCTTTCTTTCTTTCTTTTTTCTTAATAAAAAGGATTAGTTTGTAGATGTAAAGACTTGGTTTGAGCTTGGAATCACAGGAGGGAAAAACAAATAATTCCATGCCCAGAGAATTTGTTTCTTGGTTCTGCTGTTTTGTTTTTATGTTTCCTCTGACCTAGGGGAGAAACTGGGGGTGAGGGGAGGGACAGACACCTCACCCTGCACTCGCTAAAGCAGGGAAAAGAATTGAGAACTCTGAGACTGGGACCTTCCGAAGTCCAAGTACCAAGTACCGTTCTGGGGTCAGTACAGCATGAAGGAAGTAAGTCTCAGCATAAAAAAAACCTTCCTCTTCAATTCCATTTTCTAAAACCTCATTTAAAGGAAAAAGCTGCATACTAACAGAGACAGAAAATGACATGACCATCATCTTTAAAGATCAAAATGTGAGAAATTTGCTAAGCCCTTCAGAAAAAAAAATTGGTTAAATAAGTTGTGGAACATCCACCCAATGGTGCCCTTGGCGGCCATAGAGGTAAAGTTTTAATAAAATTTTACCTTAATAGTTTTATCATATGATAAGTGGAAGGAGGTGAGGTCAGATTCAAAAATGTGTAAAATTTTTAAGCAGTTGTGCTTAAAACCCTGCAAAGAAAAAGTGAATGAAAAAAAATACTTTAAAGTGTTATCAATAGTTCTCTGGGTAGTTCTTATTTATCTAACAGCATGTTTGTGTATACATGAGAGGAGAGATCTATTGCATATGTGTGTGTGTGTGTATGGGGGGAGAGAGAGCTAATCAGCACATTATTTCTCAATATCAATACAGTGAAAAATATTAGTGTATTACAAAATTTAACTTAAGAAAATCTAATCCTCCCTCCTCCTGTTACTCTAGCCAGATCAAAATCAATTCAACAAAAGGTTACTCTATAGATTTAAAGAAAGAAACAGTACATTCTTAATTCTCTGGTTTATTTTAAATTGAAGTATTCACATGTGCCACTTGCAGAGTGTAATACATGCTTCTAATGTTTCATAGCTGACTTTAAAAAGAATCATTTGTCAGAGGCAGATTTTCACTTTGTGTGCTCAGTACATCTATCTGCCTCAATACCTTCTTTATCCTGAGTCCATAGCTCCCAACCACCAGGCCAGGTAAACCACACTGTCACATGACTGCTTAATTCCTTGTTTTTAATGGCACCATCACCTGAACAGTCTTCAGGCACAAGTGAGGCTAAATGGCTTTGAAGTTGAATATGTACAAGGAGACCTTCAAGATAATTGGAAGAAGAAAACAAAGGAAATCTTGGGCTTGGTACAGTTGTTTAGCTGGACAGATGGGGCCTGGGACTGAGAGTGGCATAGATGAGAGGGAATACTTGCAGGTTAGACAGATAGCAAATGTGTTCAAAACAAAAACTAAACTGTCCTGGCACAGTAGATATTTGGCCATTTCTTAGTTGGTATTTCCACCTCTTTCTATGCAGTTCATCTTCAGCCCTGTTCCAAAGCTCTCTTGCCTGCTTCAACTACCAACAGGTTAGATATCTAACTACCCACTAGGTAACTCCTCCCAGCCTTGTGCATGCTCCCCTCCCCTGCTGGTCTTTGTGACTCTCCTTACCTGTGAAGTCAAATGAGCACTTGGTCACAAACACTGGGAGCTTTAGAATTTTTCTCTTACCCTCCTCATCCAATCCTCCAGTGAAGCCAGATGAAGTATCCCATAAAAACTTACTGAGTAAATAAGCAAGACCTGCAGTGAAAAGCTATAAATTCAGGCTGAGAAGATGGCTCAGTGGATAAAGCAGTTGCAGTGTAACCATGAAGATCAAAGTTTGGATACCCAGAACCAACCCAGGTAAACATCTGGCAGATGTTAGGGTCTACACACAGAAAGTGGAGACAAGATCCTTAGATCGATCTGGCTAGGGTAGACTAGCCCATCAGCAAACTCTGAGTTCAATTGAGAGGCCTTTCTTACTTCAGTAAATAAAGTAGAGACTGAAGAAACAAGATGTCCACCATCAACTTCAGAGTTTCTCTAATACATGTGCACAGTGCACAAATACACACACACACATGCATACACACACAGAATCAACAATGAGGGAGGCTGGTGGCACTTCCACCCACTCTGGATCCATAGTTGTCAATTGACAACAAGTTATTAATATCACCCCAAACCCAGGTGATCTGAACTCATTCTTAGCTTCCATAGAGCTACAAGAGAAAAACTCTAGACTCTAGAGCAGTGGTTCTTAGCCTATGGGTTGAAAACACTTTAACAAGACCCTATCTCCAAACTTATTTATATTATGATTCATAACGGTTGCAAAATTACAGCTATGCAGTAGCAACGAAAATAATTTTATGGTTGGGGGGAGCACCATAACATGAAAAAATGTAGGAAGGTTGAGACTCACTGCTCCAGAGTCTAGAGGATACAGATATAACCAGGCAAGTCAACAAGAAGCTTGTTGATAAACTGCCAAAATACCTCGCAGAATCAAACAGATTCGGATCCTTTCTGAGGGGTTCTATGTGACTGCTCCCTTCAGCCAGCCCCGAACAAAGAAGGTCAGTTCTGAAGATTATGTCCCAGGTGTCACTCTTCTCTGCACAGCTCTACTTCCCACCCCAACCCCTGAACCAAAGACAAAACACAAAACCAAAATGAATGGTGAGGAATTTTACAAAATCCTCTTTTCAAAAAAGTCAGCAGACCAAAGTCTAAGGTGTTAATTCCTTCTGGGATGCAAATGTGCTGAATACCAGTGTGAGAAAACATATACCCACCAGCAGCTTCTATGAATGTGTGTGTGTGTGTTTGTATGTGTGTCTGTGCATGTGTACATGTGTGTGCACATGTGTATGTGTTATTCAAATGCATGTAAAATACATGGAAGAAAGAGCAGTTATGTGGTTGTAGAAAATATGGATTATGGGTTTCCACCTTCTTATTCTCTAGATGATGTAGGCGGCAATCAGAGGGATCTAACTCTTTAGAGGGCAATGTCATCCTCAAGAATTAGTGTTCTGTTCCTCTTCAAAACCCTCATTTCCCTCTGGAACAATTCTGCTAAACCTAATTGCTCAAAATGTTACATCTCGAATGGATTAGCCTCAGAGACCTAAGATCTGACATTTTAAAAACAGGTCTACTGAGACTGATACTGCCAGTCTACAGACCATATTATGGAAGAAAGGTCAGGGTTGTTCAAAAGTCCCCTTATACCTGCTGCTTGGGCTTGGCCTGCCATACCGAATCCCAAGTTATAGCATTTGCTTTCCATCCTGGTATAACTGTTCCCACTGCAGCTGGCTCCAGAATGCCACATACTCTCAGGGTGCAAGCCTGGAAAGAGGTGAGGACTGCTAACTGTGCAAGCTGCTCTGGAAGAGCCTGTACACCACTGGAGTCAGGTGCTGTGGTGACCATGGCTCAAACCAGCATCCAGCCTGGGGATGGTGCATACCAAAGTGTTCAAGAATGGACAGGAAATTACCCTACAATGTTCATTTAGGATGTGTGCATGTGTATTCAGGCTGTGTCCTGTGCTGTTTCTATAGTTCTAGGTAGAATAGAACCTAAGTGTCAGAGGTCAGGCATTAAACCTCTAGTTAGCACATATAATTTCCAAGCCCTACATTGTGGTCTGGGCCATAGAGGACTCTCAGCTGCCCTTGCCCGGGGTCTCCAGCATCAGTGACAACTTATTGCACTGGGTTTCTGGCACGTCAGTTAATCATGCCGTAGAGCATGTTCTACAGATGGTCAAGTCAGTCTTCACAGTACTCCTAGGGTTGGCCCTTTTTGTTACAGATGGGAAACATACCCAGAGAAGCATAGGTAATTTCAGGAGGAGTCACACCCCCTGCCTCCAAATGGGATTCATTCTTCAGGACTCTGTGGCTTCTGTATAAAGGCAAGGCTTCCTCTTGTGGTACTCTCAGATAGGGATTCAGATGGACATTGGAGGGAGTCTGGCCAAGAATTTGGGTATCTTCTGGATTCTTCTTTAAAGGTTCCAGGCCCCTTTTGTTCCAGCTTCTTTCCTTTTCTGCTCTTCTCTGAGTACACACTACAATGTCTGATGTCTATTCTGTGTACTACTCCTCATCCTCCCCTGGAAACCTCTTCTTCCCCAAACCAAAAGTCCCCATGTTGCCCTCCTAAGCACCTAGGCTCAGCCATCCCTCCTCTGTGGTGACAGGTCTCACCTATGATGGAGTGGATAAATGAAAAGGCTCAGAGTCCATGTATTGGTGGAAAAGCCTCCATTCACCTTCATGATAGAATCATGTAAAAAAAAAAATACATATGCATGCGTTTCCAGTGTCCTGCTTGTAGAAGTCCTGACTGAGTTGGTCTAGATTTGAACCTAGAGTGTTTTAAAACCTCTCTTTGTGATTCTTTGCAGCCTGTAATCACTGTCATATATTTTGTTCTAAGCAGTGAGGGTCATTCTATAAACATTCATTAAGTATCAGCCACAGGTAAGACATATTATAGGGGAGCTAGCTGAGATGAAGACTACACTAAGGCAAGAAGGGGCAAATGTATAAGCATCCTATGCACAGAGCAGGGGGAGCTGTTTACTGAAAAAGAGTGAAGACAGACTTGATGTACGGGAGAGTCTAGGAAGCCTCTAGCAATGACATCATTAAATGACCACATCAGATAGAGTTAAGGGTAAAAACTCCAAACAGAATAAACTGTGCAAAAGGCACAGAGAGCATACTTTTGAGGGAATGGCCAGAAACTCTGGGTGACTGTGATACATGAAGCAGAGACTAGGCAATGGTAGGAGAGGTGAGAGGAGGTGAAGAAGCAGTCAGTATGTCCTCAAGTGCCCTGGGTCACAACCTGAAGATCTTCACTTTTTACTCTTGCGGGCAAGGCCAGAGCTAAGCACGAGAGAGGTGTGGTCATCACTATGAAGCTCAGCAGGATGGTGACCAGGGATATACTGGGTAGTGTAAAGGGAGGGTGTTACCAGATAGCTCTAGAGAAAGGACTAGAAGAGAAATTCTGGAAGCTTTAGATCCAGGTGGTCAGGGAGAATAAGAAGGTTTTCAATTTTCTTCACCCGTGCTTCTGCTCTTTGTTTCTAAAACATGGACCCAATCCCACCCCCAGTGGGAACTTCTAGAATAAAGTGAGAGGGGGTGAAGAAAGAGAATGAAAGAGTAGGATGGGGTCATGCATTGAGCAGAACAGTGGATCTTCATGTGGTCCCCATCACAGCAAGCTGCAGGGTCATCTAGGATGTGCTTCTTAGATGAAGAAAGGGCATGCATGCCTCAGGAAGGAAATAAGCTTAATGGACATTTGCACACTTGCCTTGGTTTTTGTAGAGGACAAAGGTATGTAGTTGGAGGGAGACCAGGAATCTGGAAACATGAGTTGACTTTCTGTAAGTTACTAACTTTGAGTTCTCTCTCTCTCTCTCTCTCTCTCTCTCTCTCTCTCTCTCTCTCTCTCTCTCACACACACACACACACACACACACACACACATACACACACACACACACACAAAGAGATAGAACACAATGTAAGGACTTGGCCCTATGGATAAATGTCACACAGAAAAGAAGCTTCCAGTGAGATTCTTGGGTTCAACAGATAGGAAACTGCTGTGATAATTGTACAGATACGTAATTGCATGCTCCAGAATAACCTTCTGTATGAGTAGAAATTCTAGAAAACAAAGAAATGTATGAAGAATAAAATATAGAAGCAGAGTCTAGAGATGTAGCTTAGTAGTAAGACATTCACCTAATATGAGTGAGGCCCTGGGTTGAATTCTTAATACAAAACCAAACCAAACCAAACCAAAAAACCCACAAACAACAAAACCATAAGATTCTACTATACAAATAATAACTCTGTTCCTATTTTTATTTAAAAAATTAGAACCACATTGCCACGGAGCGGGATTTCTCGCGGGGTCCCTGTTCCGTGGGACAAGGGATTCTGGCCAGGTGGGCACGGGATTCGGCTTTGACAAACAGACTACACACGGGTGGTGTAAAATCTGAGTGTATTTCTTTAAAAATGACATGAGGCTTTTACAATCATTGCAAAAGAGAAATGAAAAATCTGGCAGCTCAACAGTTGAGGTACCTCTGAGGCTATCTGAAACATACTGGGTCTAAAGCAGCAGCTATCTCCTCTGAACTGGTGCTGCATCCCCCGGGCCCAAGCACTCTGGGCCTGGGGGAATGTGGGTGTATGAATCTGAGTCCTAGCCCATCTAAGTTCTAGTGCTAGTCCTACATGTGAGTCTAAGTCTTTCTTCTTCCAGTCCTAGTGCTAGACTGAAGTCATGTAGGCAAGCGACCCCCACACACCCAGGTCAGCAGGGTCTGGTAGCTAGGTGTGAAGCAGGAGGAAGAGGGTTGGAGCCCTCTCTGTTGAGGTATTCTTATGCTAATTCTCTGGTTCTTGCTGGAGGCAGGCAGAGGAGAATCTTGACCTAACACTTTCAGCTAATGTCTTAGAGTGAGAGAAACCTTTCAATTACTCTCTAGTACTTAAAACATTAAACTAGGATAGTTGGAAACATTGGTGAAGGTCAGAAAGCAATGTCCGAATTTTCTCTTGCTAGCTGTAAAAAAATGATATCTTGGTGAGTTCCTAGCACACTAGTACGAGGACATATCTGGGCCAACTCTGAGTTTGGGGTGCCAGGCAACAATGCGGAGGCAGGAGACTGACTTTCCTTGAAGTTTACGCCTCAGATACCGCCTTCACGCAAAGTGTGCGTGGCACCACATTTTTATATGTTATTTTATGTTTTGCTTTTAAAATTGACCTATCCTAAGAGGCCAGCAAAGTGGCTCAGTTTATAAAGGTTCTTGTTTCCAAACCTGACTTGAGTTCAGTTCCCAGAACCACATGAAGGAAAGAGAGAACCAGCTCCTGAACATTGCCCTCTGACCTTTGCATTTGACCTCTGTATACATGACTTGGCATATGTGAGTGCACCCCATCACACACAGACAGGCAGACAGATAGACACATGCAGACACAGACAGACAGACAGACAGACAGACAGACAGACACACACACACACATAGGCAGACACAGACAGATACACAAACACACATGTACACACACACAGACACAAACACATACAGAGACACACAGACACACACAGACAGACACACACACAGGCAGACACAGATAGACACACAAACACATGCACACACATACATACAGAGACACACACAGACAGACACACACAGACAGACAAACAAACACACATGCACATACACATACATAGCACCTAGCTAGGCAGGATGAATAAACAGCACTTAGGTAGCTGAGGCAGAGAAATTCTGAGTTCAAGACCAGTCTATGATATGTAGAAATCCTGTCTCAGAGGGAAAAAACAAAGGGAGGAGGAGGAAGAAGAAGAGGAGGAGGAGGAGAAAGAAAAGGAAGAAGAAGCAAAATAATAATAAGGAGAAAACTATTATAATCATTTTCAAAGCCATCTCATATTTTTAAAAAATATCTCAAAATCACTATAGCTCAAATAGCTCTATATCACTTCATTTAAAGAGGTAGCAACACATTTAACCATTTTCCAATTGTGGAACCTAATTGCTTCAAAGTTTGACACTTTTATTATTGTATAGTCACCATCTTTTAGTGGAAGAGTTGGATCCATTTTATAATCATTATCAGACTATATTTGCTATTATTTTAAATCATGTTTAATGCTATCTTCCTGTTCGTTGTATTTTGATCTCTTATAAAATATATTTGCTTTTTTCTCGCAAATGGTTGTAAGTTTTTAATTATAATTTTACTCTACTAATAGTTAATTCAAATTTTTGGGGGAAAATATGTATCTCCTCCATCAGTATCAAAACTTAAATGTTAACTTTGATATTACCCTAGGAAATTGAAAATTTTAACACATTGGCATTCCATTTTATGTTGTTATAACTGACTAGCACCAAGTGAGTAATTTATAAGGCATAGTCATGCATTTAGCTGATGAGTCTAAGGGCTGAACATCCTAAGAGGGTGATGCCTGTATAGGTCACTTTTCTCATTGCTATGACAATACCTGACAAAGGCAAGTTAAGGAAAGAAGATTTCATTTGGCTCACAACTTTAGGCTACAATCTGTCCTGGTAGAGGGAGTATGAAAGCTGCTGTTTTCCCTACTACCACCACCACTACCATATCTGTTTACATGTCTCTCTCTCTCACATACACACGCATGCACATAGACACTCACATAGACACACATGTACACAGACACATGCATACATACAGAGACACACATGCATACACATGTACTCACACATATACTCATACACAGAGACACAGAGACACACATGCACATGCTCATACAGACATACACACATGTTGGGAGAATGCATGTTCACATGTTATTTATACCTGTATGTAAAGGTCAGAGGTTACTACCGTGCCTCCCTTGATTGCTCTTCACCTTATTTTTTAATTTTTTTTATTTTGTTTTCTTTTGATTGTTGTTTTTTGTTTTCGTTTTTTGAGACAGGGTTTCTCTGTATAGCCCTAGCTGTCCTGGAACAGGACACTCTGTCTCACTCTGTAGACCAGGCTGGCCTTGAACTCAGAAATCTGCCTGCCTCTGCCTTCCAAATGCTGGGATTAAAGGCATGCACCACCACTGCCTGGCTCTTTTTTAATTTTTAAAAACATTTATTTTAACTTTATCTTGCGTGCCTCTGTACCACATACATGCCTGGTGCCCATGAAGGACAGAAGAGGATGTTGGATCCCCTGGAACAGGAGTTACAGATAGTTGTTAGCCACTATGTGTTCTTAACTTTCTAGCCACCTCTCCAGCCCCAGAAATATGATATTAATAGTAAAATCATTATTACATATATGAAATCCCAGATTATACTTTTAAAATGTGCAAGTAGAATGGGATAAGGAAAGGAGCAAGAAGTGCTCTGTGGTTTGAATGTGTCCCTCAAGTGCAATGTGTTGGAAACTCAAGTCCTTAATTCATATGGTAATGATGTGGGACTGGAACTATGAGGGCTGATTGGATCATGGGGCTCTGCAATAATGAATTAATGGAATATAGATGGACTGGCTTTGAAATAAAAGCAGGTTTTTCTAGTCAGAGTTGCTCTGTTTAAACATGTAAGGGTGTCATGTTATGATACAGCAGTATGCTTCACCAGATGCTGAGCAAACTGTACTCTGTTGGTTAAGCAGGTTAGCCTTCATTGTTAACCTGACTAGATTTAGAATCACTGTAGGAACACACCTCTGCATGTGTCAGTGAGGATGTTTCCAGAAAAAAATCCAAAAACTTGAAAAGCAAATATCTACTTAAATGTGGGCTAGTGTTCTGGACTGAATAAAAAAGGAGAAAGAGGGGTTGAGGAAATCATTTAGTCAGTGAAGCACTTGTCCTATAAATGTGAAGATCTGAGTTTCGATCCCCAACACCCATAGAAAAAGCTGAGTATGCCATCCATCTCAGCACTGAAAAGACTGAAACAGGAGACAGTAAATCCTTGAAGCTTGCTAGCCAGCAAGTCTGACAGAGTTGGTGAGCTCCAAGTTCAGTAAGAACAACAAAAAGAAAGGAAATGGGTTGGAGATATGACTCAGTGGTTAAGAGCACTTGTTGCTCATGCAGAGGACATGGGTTCAATTCCCAGCAACTCTATGATGGCTCACAACCATCTATAAAGGGATCCGATGCCCTCTTCTGGTGTATATGAAGACAGCTACAGTGTACTCATTTTGCTTATTTATTTATTACCGATTACTTATTTAAGAACACAATCCACAATTAAAGTTCTTTCTTTGGATTCCATGCTGCATCAACAAGTGATTCTTTCAGGAATAGAAAATACAAAGTCTGAGAGTATCTTTCCTTTAGAACCATGAACAGGTTGTAATCTCTTTTGCTCAAAATTCATTTTTTCTATTGTTTTCAGATGTTTAACTCTGTGAAGGAGAATTCTGCAGCTAATTTTATTAATTCTTAAGTATCCTATGCACTTAAAATATCAGAAACATATGTGATGTTCTGTAATCTCAATCACACTATCAGGAAATTGTCTTACAAATCTTATTAATGCACATGTTCCAGCTGTTGTGTCTGTAGTGTTCTTTCCCTCAGTTCTAGATAGAGTAAGGGCTCGAGCTTGTTGGACATGCCATGTCTGTTCTTACGATGTCTGCCTCTTGATTCTTTTTTTTCTTTTTTGGATATTTTCTTTATTTACATTTCAAATGCCATCCCCTTTCCCCGTTTTCCCCCTCCCAGAAACCCTCTATCCCATCCTCCTTCCCCTTGCTTCTATGAGGGTGTTCCTCCACCCAGCTACCCACTCCCACCTTCCTGCCCTTGATTCCCCTACACTGGGGCATCTATCGAGCCTTCATAGGACCAAGAACCTCTCCTCCTATTGATGACAAGGCCATCCTCTGCTACATATGCAGCTGGAGCCATGTGTATTCCTTTGTTGCTGGCTTAGTCCTTGGGAACTCTGGCGGGTCTGGTTGGTTGATATTATTGTTCTTCCTATAGGGTTGCAAGCCCATTCAACTCCTTCAGTCCTTTCTCTAACTCCTCTACTGGGGACCCCGCACTCAGTCCCATGGTTGGCTAAGAGCATCTGCCTCTGTATTTGTAAGGATCTGACAGGGCCTCTCAGGAGACAGCCATATCAGGCTCCTTTCAGCATACACTTCTTGGCATCCACAATAGTGTCTGGATTTGGTAACTGTATATGGGGTGAATCCCCTCATGGGACAGTCTCTGGATGGCATTTCCTTCAGTTCACCTCTTGACTCTTTTTTTTGTGAGTTTCTTAATCATTTCCACTGTGTTCTTCTTTTTGTTCTCACTGGGCTTTAAATTCAACCACCATACTTATTTTTATCTCTATTTTATTTTATTTTATTTTATTTTATTTGGGTGGTTGTTTTGTTTTGTTTTGAGACAAGGTTTCTCTGTGTAGCCCTGGCTGTCCTGGAGCTCACTCTGTAGACCAGGCTGGCCTTGAACTTATGGAGATTCATCAGCCTCTACTTCCTGAGAGCTGGAGTTGAAGGCATTTGCCACTACTATGTGGCTCCTTATTTATCTTTATGAAACCTGTTTTCTTCTGCACTGTTCTTCATCATTGCCTGATGATACCTAAAAAACATAAATCCTGCCTGTTTTCTTATCTTCTTCACAGCAAGTCTATTTCAGAGGATGACATTTGTTCTAACATGCTGGTCTTTTGTGTTGATGTACAGTGTCTTATCATAAGCTCAAAGAATCCCTCTGACTGCCTCTTCTGATGGATAGACTTTCTGTGTCTGATCCAATGGGCACACAGGAAAGTCAAAGGAGGTTAAAATAGTTTATGTGAATTTTTAGGCTGTTTATTTTGTTTGTGTAGAGATCAGAGGCCATCTTTTGAGACTCAGTTCTCTCTTTCCACCATGTGTGTCCAAGGACTCAAACTCAGGCCATCAGGCTTGATTACAAGCACCTTCACCCACTAAGCCATATTACTGGCCCCTATATGAATTTTTTAGATGCTCTGTTATTAGCAATATGAGTAACTTTCAAGACATTCCCATCATTATCCTCCAGAAATATCTTTATTATGTTCCCCTCTAAACAGAGCCATTAGTGTAGGGCCATTATCACCAACAACCTGTTGAGGACCTACTCCTCAACAGACCCTTTGTTAAGAGCTAAGGACAGTGGTGATCCAGATAAAGTCTACCTCTCTGTCCTCAGTGGGTGGCTTAGAAATCTGGGGAAAGCATAGCTGTAAACAGTTGCCTCGAGAGTAGGAACTGTGAGACCGAAGATGAAGACCCAACCTTAGTATTTGAAGAGGTGATTGGGGAAACATGGTATGTGTGAAGGGTCCAGCAAGACCTGAAAGATACTAACCTGCAGTCACCAGGTACTCCCTGGGCTCCAGCTTCCCAATGTCCTGCAGACCTAAGTACAAGGCAAAAGCTTCCTCAATAGTAAGGAGACAGATAAAAAGAGAAAATGGTACCTGCTTCATTTTCACATAGCTCATTACTTAAAAAGTAAGTCTTGCAGAGGAGGAGGCAGAGAGGGAAGCCAGATGTGCAGCAAATGGAAAAGGAAGGCAGAAGTGAAGGTGCTCAGAGCTCTGAGCCAGGGAGCAGTGACCACAGAGGAAAAGAGATCCTCAGAGACCAAGGAGGGAGCACAGATTGTATCTCAAGTGTAAGGACCACGAAAAGAGTGTTTGACCAGGTACAAGATTGAGGGATAAAGTACCATAGTCTCCGACAAAACCAGGGAGACACCTATAAACTGGGTACCAAAAGACCAGTGTGGAGATGTAGTTCTGCATGATACAATTCTGGTAGAGATCTATTGGCAGGTTTCAGGGAAGCAAGGAATAAGAATCATGTCACCTCCTCCCAGCTATCCTGTTACTAAGTGTTCCACTCACCCAAGCTAGCACAGAAGTACAGGTGGCAGGGATGTTGACAAAAAATGCTCATATGTGCTCCAGTTATCTGTTGTACATGACAAATCACTTGAAAATGATAGAATGTAGCACAGGCAGAGGAATTATAAAATATAACAAATGCACCAATCACTGTTTTAGGTAAAAATTATTGGCTCGTGTAAAATGACCACACAAAAGAACACAAATGTACTAGCTAACTGGTCTCAAAAGTCTCCAGGTCAGGTCCAATGCCTATAATGCAGCATTTGAGAGGCTGAGGCAGGAAAATGCCAGCCTAAGCTATATAGTGAAACCATGTTCTAAAACAAAAACATACAAAAAGTATCTCCTCAAAAATACTTTATTGTTAGAGTTGAGTTCAGCAGAGAAACCTAGCAGCCACCACATAAGCCATGTGTGAAGTCAACATTGCCAAGAAGGAAGAAGTGGACATCTTGTACCTCTGAAGGAGAACATAAGGTTTCTGCCAGAACCTCAGATGAGACACAGGCCACAAAATAACTCTCTGGTAAACTTCCAAAGTGTCAAATTCATCAAAAACAAACAAACAACAAACAAAGTAGGAGACCTTAAGACCAGATCTGAAGATCTGACTGTATGCTGGGTCCTATTCTGGGAAACTGGTACATTTTTAGGAAGTCTGTATAGTAAATGTCCTGGTTTTGTTAATTGCATTGGGAGTCAGAGAACTTTTCTTTTATGGAACTCAAGTGGAAGTACTGAGAAATAAAGTAGGGGAGTAAAGTGACTTATGACAACAATAGTCACTTCATACAGTGTGGGACTGAAATAGTTGCTCTACTTCATCTGGCCCTGCTCATGTGGCTACAGGCCCTACACATTTAGCACTTGAGGTAAGGACCCACAGTTCTCCAGCATGTAGTCTCTGATCCTGGAAGGACTATCATATATGTTGCCCACTGGCCATACTCCACAAGAATAAAAAACTGCAAGGCTTTGGAACACAAGTGGCTTAAACACACACACACACATACACACACACACACACACACACACACACACACACACACACACACACACACACTCCAGTGGACAAAGCTCTTTCCAAAGCCAGCCTAGAATCAGAGGGTTTGGAGAGAGAACTCCCCTCTTTGTAGGAGCACTAAAGAATAGTGACCATATTTAATTCACCAAGTATGTTCCTTGAAGGTTCTTTCCCTCTGATGCCAAAATCTTGTACATCAGAATTTTTAAATCCTAGAGGCATGGGAGTAGTTCATTTAGAAGAGGGTTAGTCAGAAGATGTATTTCAAGCCAATTGCAAAATATTTTTATATTAATATACAATACATTTCTCTTACCTCATTGTATAAATGTGCACTTTTCTAGTGAGTTCTAGTTTTTAATATCTCCCGATGAGGCCATTTGCCATTTGCAGATACTTTTCTGTTCATGTGTTGGAAACCTGATTCCCATTCAATAGTGTTCAGAGGTGGGATATTATTAGGGTCCTGGCCTATAGCATAGGTTGTAGTAATCACAGTGAAGTTTGTTATAAAAATTGAGTTCACATCTCACTACTGCCCCCTCCTGTGCTTGCCTTCACTAAGGAAGTATTCTCTCAAAGCCAGCCCTGTGCCTTGCTATGGTGCTTCCTCCAGAACTAAGAGCCAGTGCATTTCCATTCTTTATTAAAGACCCAATCTCATGTACTTGGAGATGAAACATGAGTACACTACAGTGTGTTATTTGGAATGTCTGTCAGTTTTGAGATTCCTCTATAAATGTCTCATATCACACTTTCTCAGGTGTGTGTTTTATATATATTTTCTCCAAGACTGAAGTTGGTCTTTTGTTCTTTTAAGTGTTGTTCAAGGGGGAAAAATGTAATATAGTTCAATTTATCAGCATTGCCTTCCAAACATGGTGCAGTTGCTTTTGTATTTAAAACATCTTTGCCTAACCTGGTTTCAAAGATTTCTCCTATTTAAATTTTAAGATCTACATAGTAAATATAGGCCTATGACCCATTTTCATACTTTTGTATAAAATTTGTAATGTGGAATGCACTTAATTTATCTGTACCTCAATTTTTCAATTGGTTTAATGTCTTTGTCAAAAGAATTACAGAGCTCATTTGCCTGAAATGTGTTATTGGGGGTTGGGAGGGTGATGGAAATGACTGCTGGGCAGTGTGAAAAAAGTCCCCATTCCCACTTGGCACCAGGTCTTGGATTTCCACCTGACCCCAAACAGTACTCAAGTAAGTCCTTTCACAGAGACAAGCTGACCATAGGACTCACTAGGCCTGCTGTGGTTACTGTTTGACATTTTGGACAAAAAAAAAAATGAAATTAGTTTATAACCTCTGAGGCTTGTATTATTACTTCTTACAGCTTGTGGGAACATAGCCTTTACTAAAATGAGTAAATATATTGATGGGTAGACAAATCAAGGAAGAGAAGGAAGAAAAGGACAGATGGACAGACAGATGAATGGATGGATGGATGGTTGGATGGATGGATGGATGGATAAATGAATCAATGGTCTGATAGATAGGTGGACTGATATATAGTGAGAGGAATCATAGAGAACTGGGTATATGGAAGGAGGAAGACACTTAGCAGAAGAGGGGAGGTTTAGTGGAAATCTCTGAGGGGAGATGGATGGGGTAGAGGGAGGACAGGATGGGAAAAGTCAGATGGTAGAAGCACAGTTGCATGGGTAGGGGCATGGTAAAGCCCATTTGTCCACACTGACCTTAATGCTCCTGTCCACAGGGAGTTTCCTGGTCCCCTACATCATCATGCTCATTGTGGAGGGGATGCCACTCTTGTACCTGGAGCTAGCCGTGGGGCAGCGCATGCGGCAGGGCAGCATTGGTGCCTGGAGGACCATCAGCCCCTACCTCAGTGGTGTTGGTATGTGGGATATTTTTCAGTTTCTGGCAGATTTGTGTTCCTGGACATCACAGGTGTGCTGGTTGCTGTTCATGAGCAGGACCTGTGACGGGGTGGACTGACAGCTCAGGGAGGGCTGCCATGGAACTTAGGCAGAGAGGGCCCTGGATTCTGACTCCTAAGTATAGCCCCTTGGGGAACTCCCACCTCAGGGCATCTCCTCTCTGGACCTTTAGCTTAAGATTCTGTGAATGGTTGGGTATAGCTTCCTGACACAGAAACATTTATTAAATCCCAGACACCTACCATCTGGAAATATAAACAACTGTCTCCTGCTTAATGTGTCTGGTACTAACATGGCAGTGTGTAAGCCCATTTCATCTTAACCACACCATGTAGGAGCTGTGAGGCACCATAAGTGATGCCTGTGTCCAGAAGCCAAGGCATATATGCATACCGGGTGTGCACTCTTCCAGAATGACCTTCAGTCACTGTTCCCTGGCACCTCCAGGATGTGGCTCTTCATAAAAGTACAGGTCCCAGGGCCATCAGTGTCCATAAATGATCTGTGAACCTTCATGCCTCAGAAAGGGGATCAGGGAGGAAGGCTAATGGTTCAGGAATGTAGAGGAGTCAATTTGATGTGACCTGGTGCAGCTTTAGAAGAAATATGTCAGGGGCATTAGGAGTCATCTTCAAACTGCCTCCTCACTGTGAAGAGCTATGAAGGCCACCAGAAAGCATGCTGAGGTAGCACAGTATGCTGCACATTTGAAAAGCAGTGAAGGCTGCCTGGCCTCTTGGACACTAACCCCCACTTCCTGGCCAGAACTCCCAGTGGGGTGGAGAGAGCTGCTATGTAGTGACTTTGATACTGGTATAGTCCAGCAGACCCAAGGTCAACAACTCCATCCAGGTTATAGGTGGGATGGCAAAGACTGGGGATGATACTCTGAGGGCCAGTGTGAGTCCACTTTATAGTAACCTGATAGCAAACTCTCCCTTTCTTCACAGTGCCTCTGTTGGGACCCTCACAGGTCAGACCAGGAAGGAACACAGGGCTTGTCCCATCCACACCTCACACTCTTGCTACATGGATGGGTTGGGTGCAGTGACTCAGCCTCCAAAAGGAGCAAGTATCATATTAGGCATATGGTTGGCACTTCTCCATACTAGGTAGCTTTCGACAAGCTCTGACCTTCAATTTACTCTTCGAAACAAGGGCGATATTGTTGTGAGTACTAAAGGCACACAAATTACTGAGCCCAGGACCTGACACTTACATATCAAAAAGCTGTCGTTAGTCTCTCATCTCAGATGATCGCAGATTATTAGACTTCTTCTTCTCAGAAGAAGTCATAGATAGGTATGATGTCAGGTCTAATGAAACCTGAAGGAAAAGCGATCCTCTCTTGGGAGTTCTGTCCTTCAAGTGCCACTGGCTAAGTCACAGACATCTGATCTTCAGCTTGGCCCTTTGCTTGCTCACAGGTGTCGCCAGTGTGGTGGTCTCCTTCTTCCTCTCCATGTACTACAATGTCATCAATGCCTGGGGCTTCTGGTACCTCTTCCACTCCTTCCAGGTGAGCTTTGTCTAGAGCATAATAAAAAAGGCCAGAAGATTCAAGGGAGTTGGTTGAGGATAAAAATACCAGCCCGTAGGAGCCCTCTCAGTGAGGGTAGAGGGTGAGGGAAGTCACACAGCTGGAACCAAATGGGGACATCAGAACCTGGGTCTACTACTTGTCACAATGTAAGGACCTGCTATACAAGTGTGTGTATGTGCACAGTTCTCCAGAGCAGCTCCACAGCTCTCACTGGAATATCTACAGGAAGTATCCTGAAAACATTGCAAGCCATCTCGTGACAGACTCAGGAGAGAATCTGTGGCAAGGACTTATGGGGATGATGTTACCGTTCTAGTAAGTCTGAAGTGGTTACTCATCCCCCTGTCCTGTCTTCATCTCACTCCTCACTTCTCTCTCTCTCTCTCTCTCTCTCTCTCTCTCTCTCTCTCTCTCTCTCTCTCTCTCTCTGTGTGTGTGTGTGTGTGTGTGTGTGTGTGTGTGTGTTTTGTTTTGTTTCTGAGACAGGGTTTCCTCTTTGTAGCACTGGCTGTCCTGGAACTTATTCTGTAGACCAAGCTGGCATCGAACTCACAGAGATCTGCTTGCCCCTGCCTCCTAAGTGCTGCAATTAAAGGTGTGAGCCACCACTGCCTGGCCTATAGGAGCTAATTTCAATGACAAACATTTTAAACAGCGCATTATCCAAATTCTTATCACTGATACTCTGGAAGGGCCTAGGCATTGTAGGAAATAACTAGAAGAACCACAGCTCTACACTGAGAGCTGGCCTTTGTACAGAGATAAGAGATCTTCCTCTCCACCATTCACATTCCACTCTCCCCATCAACAACCTTTCACTCTCAGAGACCCTAATTCTGCTGCCTTCACTCTCCTTCTTTTTTTATTAGGTATTTTCTTTATTTACATGTAAATTTCTCCCTTCCCAGTTTCCCCTCTAAAAAACAA
>NW_022196906.1:117812474-117824520 GCF_008632895.1 Mastomys coucha | reverse complement strand
CTCCAGCATCTGCTGTCACCTGAGCTTTTTATCCTAGCCATTCTGACTGGTGTGAGGTGGAATCTCATCTGCCTCCATCTCAACCTTTTCCCAGATGGAAAAAAAGAGAAGGATCTAGGAAATACCACTTTACTATCTATATGCATTCCATCATCACAAGTTGGTCGACTTCCCCTTACCCATACCCCAATGAGCTCTCTTCCAAGGTCATAGGATAATGACACAGCAGACTTTCACTTACACTTGCTATGGGCCAGGCATGTCCTTGGTATACATAACTCTACACTCACATAAATCATCACAGCTAAGAACTTTTGTCTGGTCCTACAAGCTACAAGCTACTTTACAGGACTCTACTTCATGGGAGGGGGTCCTTTTCAGCAAGTGCCTCCAGCCATGTAGATGTAGGGACACTATCTCTCCCTTCCGATGAAGATGATGGGGAGCGAAGGACTTCAAGTTTCTCAGTTGTCCTATTGAACCAGTTCTCACATAACCTACAGCTTCTTCATGCAACATGTATATTAAAAAACCTGATATTCAGCTTATCCCAAGCAAAAGATCTTGGGTACAGCCAAGGTATCCTTGGGTTTACAGCCAAATATGTGAGACAGAGTGGGTTAGAGTGTCCTCAGCAGGAGTCTGAGAACTGACTACATGTTCTGTTGGCTTGGCTAGGCAAGGCAATCAAGCTTTAAATCTATGAGGGATTCTGTGATTTGGCTGTTGGTTCTCACCAGTATCTCCTTCCTGCGACCTCTCCATCCAAATGAATTCACCATTCCAAGAGTCTAATCCAAGTATCTTCACAGCTTGATTTTTTTTTTTAAATGTATCTTATTCATTTTATGTGTGTGGGTACTTTATCTGAGTACCACATCCATGCCTGGTGCCTGCAGAGGCCAGGAGAGGGTGTTAAATTCCCTAGGACTAAAGGTACAGATGGTTGTAAGCTATCATGGAGGTGCTGAGACTCTAACCTGGCTTCTCTGGAAGAACTGGTGAGTCATCTCTCCAACCTACAACTATTAGGACCTTAAAGGTCTAGGCCAGGAAGCCTTTGCTCCACTGTACTCTGTTGCTCAAAGACCAGCCTATATATATATATATAGGCTAGTCGGGCATATATATATGTCTTGTTTATATATACATATATATATAAACAAGGTGTAAAGCCTGCTATCAAAGTCACTTCCTAGCATCCTACCCTGACCTTGACTCTCCCTTACCTTTCAAATGATTCTCACTTCATTCCAAAGGATCCCTTGCCATGGTCTGTCTGCCCACTGAATAGTAACCACACAGGCTACGATGAGGAGTGTGAGAAGGCTTCGTCGACACAGTACTTCTGGTACAGGAAAACACTCAACATCTCACCATCCATCCAGGAGAATGGAGGAGTGCAGTGGGAGCCAGCGCTGTGTCTCACCCTGGCCTGGCTGATGGTCTATCTGTGCATCCTGAGGGGGACCGAATCTACTGGCAAGGTGGGCTAGGCATTGTGATGGTGCTGGATCTGAGTGGGTGGATGAGTAGCATCTTAAAACGGGTCAATGCCGGGGCTGTCTCTTGCACTTCAGAAGTAGAGGCCTACTGGATCAGAAGGCATAGATGGTGTCATTGGCATGTTCCTCTACTAGCTGACAGAAGTGATTGAAGTTGTAACACTGATTCTGAAGTGAGAGACTCCAGCCAGCTTTCAAACTCCGCTATGCCAGGGTATTGCATGGAGAGCTTTAAACATCTGACAATTCAGTCCTTCCCCCCTCAAATGCCAAAGCTATTATTAGAGAGAGAGAGACCTCAGCATGGGCAGATTTCATTGAGTTTACTGTATGGTTGGATTAGAGGTTTCATCTCAAAGTGCTTTCAGTGACTCAATGATGCCTAGAACTGTTGGATTATTCTTCTTGGTTTGTGTTTTGCTTGGTTGTTGTGTGATCCCCTGCCTCAGCCTTCTGAGTGTTGGGCAGACCAGGGATTTACCACAATGCCTGGCTTGGGCCTTTTATCTGCCTAAGATCTTTCTCCCTGTTGGATGTCCAAGTTTCCATTCCTCCTAGGGCTGACATGTCTGTTGTTTCCTTCATCTGCACCTGTCTCAAGCTGGAGTACATGCCCTGCACTCAGCTACTCTGCAATGCAAATCCATAGTTGTGCCTACATTGTCTTATTCTTGCAATAGCTCTTCAGAGCAGATACATGATGACACTCCCAAAGGACTTAGATAGGTCAAGTGCTATCCCACTATCATAGCCAGAGACAGCAGAGTCAGGACAAAACCCAGATTTACTCCAAGGGCTTCCCATCATATTGGTGATGCCCCATGAATGTTCTCTTTATGTCTTTTCTTATTCACTTCTAGTTTTCCTCTTCTGAGAAACCTACACACCTTTAGTTCTCACTCTCCTGATCACCTGAGCTGCCTTCTCCAGCACTGACATGTTTTTCATGAGTCATCAAGCTTAGAACAACCTATGCTATTCAGATATTGCATGGCAACCTCAGTGTTGTGCCTGATATGGCATTGTACATTGGTTACTAAGTCCCCTGGTGGCCAGCTTCTTAAAGCACTTGCCCCACAGCTGAACTTAAGAATTAAGAAGCCCAGGTGCTCTTTCTCAACTGAGTTCAGCCTTTGCAGCAATAGCTCTGTCCCAACCTAGACCGAGCATGATCCAAAAGATCTAAGGGTGATGTCTATACCCTTAAAGATTAAAGCAGACCTTTCCTTTCCTGGCGTCTTGTAATTGTGAAATTCAGCAGACCTTTGGACATGATGACATCAATCTTCAGCATCAATTTTCTCTGTTGATGCTATGACTCTCTCCCTAACAGAAATGCCCTGGGAGCTCCATGTATAAGGAGGGCACTGGACTTCTTAAAGATGCTGCCTTTTCCTTCTCTGTTCAAGTATCTTTTATTCTCCTCTGAATTTTTAGTTATTTGTCAGAAGTTATTTCTCCTGATAGGTTAGGCTGGACTACATGTCCAGCATCCTTCACACTAGGGAAAGAAGGGAAACATTTTGGTGAGGACCCCAGAAAGTTTCTAAGACACATGGTCCACTGGGTAGAGGAGGAAAATTCCAGAGCTTTCTCTGAGTGTCCTCTAAGTTCTAGTGTTGTGGACTTGGGCCAGCCCTCCTCCACACCCCTGAGTTTGTTTCGCACAAGGCTAGAGGACCCTTTCCATTTGCATATCTATCTGGTTTGATGTATTAACTACTTTGGTATGTTTATTAGTCTCCTAAATGTATAAGAAGCCATGGCAAACATACCCTACATTCTGCCTGGTATCCCTCTAACAGTCTTAGAAATTCCTGAAATATGGTGCCATGCCAAGGAGGAAATGGAAGACTGAGCATAATTCAAGCGCATCAAGACATGGGTCACCAGCTGTGTTGGTGGGTTTCAACCTAAAAGAACAAATTTTCCTACTCACTCCAGGCAGACATGTACTTGAAAGCTCTTTCTTTGAGGCTTTTCAAAAGTCAGGGTAACTCCATGTCTGAGATGACCCTGGCAAAGCAAAGAAGCATGCATTCTTAGATTATGATGCATGTCAGTAAGGAGAAAAGATTGGCTTAACCAAATAATGAGACATCTTATGAAAGATGCCGTGACATCCATCAGTACTATTTATTGCATTTATTGTGGGGACTTTGTTCCATTCTCTGCTTTCCACCTATGGGCATGCCTGGCCAGGTCTCTCTCAGGTCCTATCCTGGAAAGCTGGCTTTGTACCAAGCTACTGAATTAATTTCCCTTTTAGGAACAACATAGATCTTGTAAGTGACTGGTTTTCCTGTTTTTCTTAGGACTCAGAAATCTTAGCACCAAATCTGGCTCAAATACTGAAAAGAAAGACTCACACATGTTGTGAAGGCTCCTTCAACCCTCTTTTTAGAGACAGAGAGATGGAAGGAATGTGGAAAGAAGAATCCTGGGTACCTGTTGCCTCTAGTCCATAGATGGAGAAATTTCATGGTGGCAACAGATGTGATCAGTCATGTCCCTCACTTCCTTTCTCTTGACCACACTCAGACCCTGTATCCTAATCAGGATCATGGCACTTGCAGCTCTCAGCAGCTTTGAGTGCAGCTTAACCACCAAAGAAATAGGTGTTTGTGGGGATGGTTGTCTGCCCTGCCATTCCTACTGCTCCAGCAATTTTATTCTGTTTCTGGATGCCCACAGGTGGTCTACTTCACTGCATCAATGCCTTACTGTGTTCTTATTATCTACTTGGTCCGTGGCCTTACACTCCATGGAGCCACCAATGGCCTGATGTACATGTTCACACCTAAGGTAGGAGCTGCAAGGGAAGGGGATTGTTCCTTTCTGGGATGCCTGGGAGGAAAGAGAAAGGGGTTAAGATATGTAATCAGCAGGGCTGGTGTGAGCCCAAGGCTGGGCCAAAGGCTATGGATATCCTGGGGGACCAGACTTTCTCCTCAGCTATACATTCTGGAAATTAAATCCTCTGTCTATCTCCTCCTGCTATCCTCACTGCCCCTGATGACTAGTGCCTGTGCCTTCATTCTGGTCTTCCTGTTCCAGGTCTCACCCACAGCCCCGTCCATACTCTACACTAAGCTAGGGACCATGGGTATCACTCCAATCATGTCCCTTATCTGTTCCCATATTTTCTTAGACCCTTTTCCTCTAGGTTGCCATGATCCCACTTTAACTGTTTCTTCCTAGTCAGCCCAGACAGATTCTTGAGTTGGAATGCTATTGCATTTGGAGTAAGGCACATTCTTTGCTTAACAAATGTTATGGCAGGAAACAGATGACTATAGCAGCTTTCAAAATGCACACCCTTGTTCCAAATGCCTTAAGTGTCAATGCTAGAGTCACCTCAGACTGGACTCCATATCCAGGTCATATCACCTAAATTTCTGTGCATGGACAAGTGTAGTGCCTGACTGGTGAATCAGAGATTCTATGTGTTTTGTACTATTAGACCATACAGTGTTCTCCATGAGCAGGGTGTCATAGTGGGTATAACAGGAAGATTGTCGAGTAGTTTACCTGCCAGAGAATACACTGGAGACAGTCTAGGACAGACTGGGCTTTAGCCCCAGGCCATCCTGACTGCCTGTGTATTAGAAATAATTTCTTCTCCATCTCTGAGCCTCCCTCTTCTTCGAGGGAGAGTTTGGGAATAGAGCCCAGGATTCCTCAGCCCTATCCCTACTGGCCTTCTAGATGGAACAGCTAGCCAACCCCAAGGCCTGGATCAATGCAGCCACGCAGATCTTCTTCTCACTGGGCTTGGGTTTTGGCAGCCTGATCGCTTTTGCAAGCTACAATGAACCCTCCAACAACTGCCAGAAGCATGCCATTATTGTGTCCATCATCAACAGCTCCACCTCCATATTTGCCAGCATTGTCACCTTCTCCATCTATGGCTTCAAGGCCACCTTCAACTATGAAAACTGCTTAAACAAGTGAGTCTAAGCTGTCCCTCAGAGCCTTGGGCCTCAAGTGGGAAAGCAAGGCTCCAAAGCTCTGAGCTGAAAGGGTGACTGGGAAGGGCTAGGTTCCCAGAAGTCAAGGGGTAGATAAAAGACACCAACCACTGTTGGGGTCTACAATGAGAGGTTCTCCTTTCTCAATTGCCAATGGCTGCCTTCTACCAGTACCAGAAACTGGGGCCATAAAGTTACCTGCCTTGCAGAGAATAGGCAGTTTAAGGTGGTCATTGCATTGAGCAGAAAAGGGTATTCAGCAAACAATGCTGGTGTCTTCAGTCCCATTCCCCATCTCAAATGTAACCAAGATCTTTCTAGCCAACTCTCAGAGACTGTACAGTTTACTGTTGTATGGCTTCCATCAGAGGACGACCATCTTTCAGATGTTAAGATGTCCAGTAGGGTGATCACTGGCCATAAGTAGCTATCTCTACAGTAGACTGAAATTAATGGAACTCAATGTACATGAAAATAATTTAATTTGCACAGTGATATAAAATTAAGTTCAAGAATTCTAATACATGCCTTTAAGGCGCATCTTTGAGTGTGAGACCAGCCTGGTCCATATAACAAGTTCCAGGTCAGCAAAGGCTACATAGTGAGACCCTGTCTGAAAATAAGTAAATATACTTAAGTCATTTTAACTTTATTTCTAAGCAGTTCTTCAATGGGATAAGCCATATTCAAGTGCTGTCAATGCTAATGGGTACTAATCTGGTCATGGAGCATAGAACACTTCCACCATCCCACCCAATTCCATCAGATGCCTCTTATCCAGATGTTAAACAGCCTGTCAGGAGGTAGTTTCTGTCCTCATTTCTGCTCAGATCTGAGACTTCTGCACAGGTATTCAGAGTTGCTCTTCCTATCAAAGCGTCACCAGTCTGAAGGCCCCCTCCTCACTGGGCAGGAGGGAAGAGGAAAGAGGTTGCCTGTGAGGCACCCCTACACCCATATTCCTCCTAGGTTTTAGAGCCAGTGGCCTCTTAGTCATGAAGGTCAAGATGGTGGTCTGCTCTGCAGGGTGATTCTGCTGCTGACCAATTCTTTTGACCTTGAAGATGGCTCTCTGACAGCCAGCAACCTGGAGGAGGTGAAGGACTACCTGGCATCTACTTACCCAAACAAGTACAGTGAAGTGTTCCCACACATTAGAAACTGCAGCTTGGAATCAGAGCTGAACACGGTAAGAGGCCTGGGAAGGGTGGGGACTGCTTCTCTCCACACAGTTCATAAGGACGTGCAAGAGTCTCTAAACAGTGCATGAAGACAGGAAACTGGATTGTTTTCCCCGACTCAGAGATAGGAGGGACTGGACTCCTGCTCTCCCAGCAGCTACTTAGGATCTTTTTGGAAGGCTCTCCTGGAGTCTCCCGGTAGTTTTTCCCTCCTTTCCTTCATCTCTTTTGAAGTTTTAAAAACTCATAAAAGGCATAGGGGATAAGGTAACACACTGTCTTAGTTGGAGTTATTATTACTATAATGAAACACCAAAGCAACTTGGGGAGGAAAGGTTTATTTGGCTTATACTTCCATATTGCTGTTCATCATCAAAGCAGGTCAGTGCAGGAATTCAAGCAAGGTAGAAACCTGCAAGCAGAAGCTAATGCAGAGGCCATGGAGGGTGCTGCTTACTGGCTTGGTCATCATGGCTTGCTCAGCCTCATTTTTATGGAACCCAAGACCACTAGCCCAGGGATGATACCACCCATAATTTCTGGACCCTACACCAGCAATCACTAATTAAGAAAATGTCCTAAAGCTGGATCTCATGGAGGCATTTTCTCAATTGAGATTTTCTTCTTTCAAATGACTCTAGCTTGTGTCAAGCTGACATAAACTCTCTAGCAAACATAGATATTTGCATTTCTCAATGACCACTGCAGAGCTTGTGTCATTTAATGTGTAGATGTAATGACAGAATTTCATTCTTCTTGTGGTTTAATTATTTCTTTGTGGATATATACCACATGCTCTCTGTATGTTTACTCTTCTATGGTTATTTTCATATCTTGAACTTTTTTTTTAAAGGAATGTTGCAATAAGATGTGCTGCATGGCTACTCTTCCAGAGGACCCTGGTCCAATTCCAGCATCCACATGGCAGCTTGCAACTGCCTTTACCTCTAATTCCAGGGGATCTAACACCCTTACACAGACATACATGTGAGCTAAACACCAATGCACATAAAAAATAAAGAGAAATTATCAAACAAAGTTTTTAAAAGATGAGAATAGTACTGTCTCCTCGACACAATATTTTTTTCATTTACTCTGCAATAATATCTAACTGTGATTTTTAATGGTGTTTCCTTGAAGGTTACTAATGCTGAACTTTTGTCCTTTATTTGCTGACTATCTGTGTTGGTTTTTAATTTTTTTAGATTTATTCATTCATTCATTTTAATTTACATGGATGAGTATTTTGCTTGCATGTATGTATGTATATATGCATGCTTGTATGTATTTTCACCCTATGTGTGGATGGTACTTGCAGAGGTGAGAAGTGAAGTGAACAACAGATCCCCTGAAAATGGAGTTATCAATGTTTATGAGCTGCCATGTGGTTGCTAAGAACCAAACCAGGTCCTTGAATATCCAGGTGCTGTTAACTGCTCATCCATCATCTCTGCAGCCCTTCTTAGAGAAATGTCTGTGCTTAGCATTTATTTGCTATTTTCTTAAGCTGGACTCTTTTGCTACTAAGTTGTTTGAGCTAAGGAAGTGGGAGATATTAACAATAAAAATATGAAATGCTAATGAAAGAAGCTGAAAATGGCAGGGAAGAAAAGATACTCTATCCTTATAGAATAGAAGATGTCGCAGCTAATTTTCTGTTACTGTGAAGAGACACTATGACCAAAGCAACTTATCAAAGAAAGCATTTAATAGAGGGCTTGCTTACAGTTTTAAGAGTGAGGACATGACCATCCTGATAGGAAGCATGGCAGCAGACAGGCAGGCAGGGAGTGCTGGAGCAGTAGCTGAGAGCTTATCCACAAGCAGGATCTGATCCACAAGCAGGAGGCAGGGAGAGGAAGACAGAGCTGGAGAAGGAGAGAGAGTGAGAAAGAGGGAGCAGGAAAGGAGCAAGCATGGGCTTTTGAAACCTCAAAGCCTACCCCTATTCACCTACTGCCTTGAACAGTGGACCAACTGCGGACCAAGCATTCAAATGTATAAGGCTATATATTCTCATTCAAAACACCAAAGAAGAAGAAGAATCATTATTATTATTTAGCTGTCCATATTACCTAAAGCAGTTTACAGATTCAATGCAATCCTTACCAATAATATTTCATAGAATATTTCTATTACCAATAGAAACAGAAGAAATATCCTAAAATCTGCATGAAACTATAGAAAGCCCAGAATACCCAAAGCAACTCGGAGTAAAAAGAACAAAACTGAAGGCATAATAATACTTGACTTTAAGACAGTCTACAAAACTGTCTGATAATGGCATGAAAAAGACAAATAAACAAGTAGAACATAATAGGAAACCCAGAACATCATGCATTTGCAACTGTGTGATTTCTGTCAAAAATGCCCACAAACATCCATAACTCCAGTTCCTGGCAACCCGACCTTCATGGTCCCAGGCACACACATGGTGCACATACATTCATACATGGAAATACACACTGATAGACATAAAAAAATTATGTCATCAACAAATTTACCTTTCTTCTGGGATGAATGTGATTTCTTCCAAGCTCTAAAGTGTAATTTATCTATAGCTGACTCTGCAGGAGATGGAGTGGGGAGATTGTAACTCAAAACAGGTTAGACCAGATTGTACCCTCCCCACCCCTTCACAGCACTAGACTATGTTCCTGTACTGGATCAGTTTCTCACCCAAGAGGTTGCCACAGTGTGGAATTACAAACATTTGTAAGCCACCATATGGGTACAGGAAATTGAACCTGAGTCCTTTGGAAGAACAGCTAGTGCTTTTAACCAACAAGCCATCTCTCCAGAACATAGCCCCATTTCTTAAAGAATGATTGCCCAGAGTAGAGTGTTTTAGGTTAACAGTTATTTTCTTTCAACACTTTGACAATATTTGCCTTCTAATTCTGGTTTCAATTGTTGATGCTTGTGGTGGTTTGAATGTGCTTGGCCCAGAAAGTGGCACTATTAGGAAGAATGGCCTTGTTGGAGGAAGTGTGTCACTGTATGGGTGGGCTTTGAGAGACCTTCCTCTTAGCTTCCTGGAATCTAGTCTTCTCCTGTTTGTCTTTGGAACAAGATGTAGAACTCGCAGCTCCTTCAGCTGCCATGCTTCCTGCCAAGATAATAATTGACTGAACCTTTGAAACTGTAAGCTAGCCCCAATTAAATGTTACCTTGGTCATGGTGTCTTTTTATAGCAATGGACACTCTAAGAAAATGCTAAATTTTTCTTTTATTATTTTGTTTTAAATCAATTACTTGTGTGTACATGTGTGTGGTTGTGTATATGTGTGATTACGGGTGTGCTTGTGTGTGCATGCATGCATGTGTGTGATTACTTGTGTGTGTGTGTGTGTGTGTGTGTGTGTGTGCCACAGCACTTGTGGAGAGATAAAAGGATCCCTTTGTGGAGTCAGTTCTCTCCTTCTACCTTTACATGGCTTCTAGACACTGAACATGCGTCACCAGGTCAGCACTATAAGTACCTTTTTTTATTGGCTAAACTGTCTTGTCTGATCTTTTATTTTTGTAAGTGAATGGTTCTTTCTCTGACTTCACTAAATATGTCCCTTGTCTTTGGCATCTTTGGTGAATTTAGTACAGATGTGTTTTATTATCTAATCTAAGCCTAAGCCTAAGTAATATTGAACCTACGGGATTTATAGATCCATGTTTCTTCTCAGTTTTGCCAAGTTCATATATATTATTTCTTTTCTTTTTTTTAGACACCTTTATTTATTTAATGTATGAGTGCTGTGCTGCATATACATCTGCCTGCCTGAAGAAGGCATCATATCCCCCTATAGATGATTGTGAGTCACTATGTGGTTGCTGGAAATTGAACTCAGGACCTCTGGAAGAGCAGCCAGTGCTCTTAATCTCTGAGCCATCTCACCAGCCCATATATTATTTCTTAACTGTTGCCTCTGTTTCTGTTTTTTTTTTCTCCTTGAAGATCTTCATTTAGATCTATGTTAATATTTTCTCTCCTATTCCACAGGTCTCATAACTTTGTCTCTGCATGGTCTAATCTCCATATCATCATTTTATTTGTATGACTGGTTAGTTGGTTGGCTGCTTTTTTTCTGCTTTCTTCTAGTTTGTTAAAAGGGAGTCTGTGGTGGTTTAATGAGAATGTCACCCATAAGCTCATAGGTTTGAATATTTGGTCCCAAGTTGGTAGAACTATATGGGAAGGATTAAAAGGTGTGGCCTTGTTGGAAGAGATGTATCATTGAGGGTGGGCTTTGAGGTTTCAAAAGCCGGGGCCATTCCCAATTAGCCTTCACTGCTCCTTACTTGGGATATGGATATAAGGTCTTAGCTGCTGGTCTAGCACCATGCCTGCTGCCTGCTGTCTGCTGTCATGCCCCACCTCCATAATGGTCATGGACTCCTAACCCTCTGCATCCATGAGCCCAAAATTAAACACTTTCTTTTTTATAAGTTGCCTTGGTCATGACATTTTGTCATGACAACAGAAAAGTAAGTAAAACAAAAGTTGGTACTAAAAAGTAGACTGTTGCTGTGACAGGCCTGATCATGCTGGTTTTGGAAGAACATGGAAGATGGGGACATTGGATTAGGAAAGCTGTTGAATACTGTAAGCAAGGTTAAATGGACTATCCCTTTTTTTTTTTGAAAGGTTTATTTATTATTATATGTAAGTACACTGTAGCTGTCTTCAAACACACCAGAAGATGGCATCTGATCCCATTACAGATGGTTATGAGCCACCATGTGGTTGCTGGGAATGGAACTCAGGACCTCTGGAAGAGCAGTCAGTGCTCCTCACCACTGAGCCATCTCTCCAGCCCACTAAATGGACCATTTTTATAGGAGCTTAGATGACAGCAATGCTGAGATCAATGTGGATTATGTATGCTCAATTCAAGAAGTTTGAGAGAAGAACAATATTTCCAAGTGTTAGAAACCTCTTTTGATATTTTGATAAAGAATGTTGATGCTTCGGTCTCTCTGGGCTGGTGTCCTGAGTGCAAACTCTGCAGCCAGTCCCACAACACCCAGAGGAAGCTGCTGCACTCCCAGGTGCTTTAACAAGTCCAGGATCCCAGGATCCCAGAATCACAGGATCACAGAGACAGCTTGACTCTGAGGAGTTCTGACACAATCAGGATCACAGGAAGGACAGGCTAGAGTCAGATTTAGCAACGGCAGGTAGCACTAGAGATAACCAGATGATGGGGGGAAAACTTAAGAATATAAACAATACAAACCAAGGTTACTTGGCATCATCAGAACCCAATTCTTCCACCATTGCAAGTCCTGGACACAACATCACACCAGAAAAGAAAGATTCAGAAATAAAATCACTTATCATGGTGATGATACAGGACTTTAAGAAAGACATAAATAGCACCCTCAAAGAAAT
>NW_022196906.1:117810466-117811152 GCF_008632895.1 Mastomys coucha | reverse complement strand
GATTGTCATCCAATGGTCTCTCTAATTTGGTAATTGGAGAAATAGGTCCAATATTGTACAATCTGTATGCACTTTCAGCTTGTTTGTTTATGACAGTGTCTGGCTGTGTACAGCATAAGGGTCTTGAAATCTTGCTTCTCCTATCTCAGCCTCTCTATTAGTAGGATTATTTATTTCATGTTTTTACACTGTACTGTGGTTTTCAGAACAGCTTATATATTTCAAAAGTATTCATATACCCAAGGGAGACATAGACAATTTAATTTGGGAGGTAGCTTATAAGAACAAGAACAACAATTTCCAAATTATCACAGCTAATGAACCAGATTCTTACCCTCACCTAATGTCTGTGCCACCCTCCAAGCAGAACCATTGTTCATTGAAACAGTTGGTGAATGATTTTATGGATAGACCATCTTAATACGTACACCATTTCTTAAATGAATATAACCTGTTCTCTGTTGGCTGAGAATAAAGTCACTCACTCAAGTCAAATAGTTTTGACCATAGCGGGAAGTCTGTTATCCAAAAATCGTGCCTACAATTCATTCCTCGGTGCAGCAGAACTGTCAACTCTTAGCTTAGCTACAATGGAGGTAAAATCCTTTGGTTATGTGAGGTCACTGAAGTACAGCCTTATTACAATGAAACCCAATGTCTAAAAATTGTTCTTATTTTGGGCTTGT
>NW_022196906.1:117806553-117810249 GCF_008632895.1 Mastomys coucha | reverse complement strand
TATGTTTTTAATTGTTAACAAATTCAGATAAATTGAAATCATGTAACTTTTCTCATCATAATGCAATACAAGTTTAAAAAGAAAAAAAAAGAATGTTGATGCTTTCAGCCCTTATTCTAAAAAAAAAATCTTCCTGGAATTAAATTGAGACTTTTTGGGCTAATTTTACTGGCAGAGGAGATTTTAAGATAGCCTAATATTAACTCTGTTGCATGGCTACTAGTAATTATTCTTATGTAGGGTTACAATGAAAAATAACAAGTAGGGCAAAAACAAATACAAAGTGTACAGTTTGAGGAGGAAGAAAAAGCACCATGAAATTTAATGTCTGTACTGAAAGAGATAAGGAGAGGGCTGAGATCTGAGGTAAAATGGAATAAAGGGAGAATTGTCCTTAGAGCAAGGCCCTACCCACAGCTAATCCTACTTTGTAAAAAGGAAATGCCTAAGGAGTTTTCTGCTGCTGTAAAGCTGCAACACGGAAAAATGTTATGCAATTGTAATTCAAGAAGTGAACAGGTTCCAACTCAAATGGCTGAATTTGGCAATATTGGCCAGGTAGTTCTGGCTTTAGAGTCCTGGGGGGATATAGGAGTAAAGGAATTGCGGAATCTTCCTCTGCAGTTAAGAAAAGCCTCTGAGGCCAGATGTGTGGCAGAGGAGTTCCTGCATGGAAGCCCAGAGAAGCCATACATGAAGTTGTGAAAGCGAAGCCTGCATTGTGTTGGAGACCCAAAGATGAAGGCCAGAATCCTATGAGATACCTGTCAAGGAGAGCTGCAATAGAGAGTGGGAGCAAACCAAGAGAGACACATGATGCAGTCAGCAAAACTGGAAGGGAGGAGCCATCTGAACCCTTTGACAGCTGATATAGAGCTACAGGATTTGGAGTTTGCCCTGCTGGGTTTTTGTCTTGCTTTGGTCCAGTATTTTTTTCACTCTGTCCCCATTCCTCCCTTTTGGAATGGTAATGTATATTCTGTGTCAATGTATATTGAAAGTATGTAATTTACTTTTACAAAGAGTTACAATTAAGAAGTCACCCTGAGTCTCAAATGAGATTTTGGACTTTAAAATAGTGTTCAGATCATGAAAGACTATGGGGAGTTTTAGAGTTAGACTAAAGGCATTTCACGTTGTGATATGGCCACAAGCCCATGGCAATCAAAGAGTAGGATATGGTTGGTGGTTTGAATGAAAACGGCCCCCATAAGCTCATATCTTTGAACTCTTGGTCCCCAGTTGGTGGAACTATTTGGGAAGGATTAAGAAATGTAGCTCATTGGAGGAGGTATATGTGGAGGGTGGGGCTTTGAGGTAGCTCACTCTGCCTCCTACTTGTATAAAGGGATATAAGCTCTCAGCTACTGCTCCAACACTATGGTTGCCTGCCTGCTGCTGTACTCACTCCATGATGGTCATGGACTCTAATCCTCTACAAACACGAGCCCCACATTAAACACTTTCTTTTATATTGCTTTGGCCATGGCATTTTGGCACAATAACTGAAAAATAAGAAAGACAGAATCTAATAGCAAGTCATCTTTACAGATCTTAATTGGCTTGATTCTGTAATTAGAAAGATACTAAACAAAAAGAAGTTTGGAATTTTCTACCTACTCATGTGCAGGCTATACATATAGCAAAAGAAAAGAAAATGATATACAGGAAATGAAAGTGAGTGGGCTGGAGAGAAGGCTCAGCAGTTAAGAGCATTGGCTGCTCTTCTAGAAGACCCAGGTTTGCTTCCTACCACCTATATAGCAGTTCACATCTGTCTGCAAAACACCAAAAAGAAAATGTAAGTGAAGTATAGAGATGGCTCAGTTAGATAAAACTTATATTTGCCTTATTTGATCCTTGTTTTAAGCAGTTGGCTGCCTGTGGTTTGTTGAAGCTGGGCTGTTGTTATTGTCTGAGATTCAACAGCTTGTTATAAAGATTGAAATCTTACACATCAACCTAGGTTATAGTTCACTATGTACAAAGATATCATTAGTCCAAGTTTAGTGTATCTTTGGGTAAAATTATATTAAGCTGAAGAGAACTTACCCTAAGATATACCTCCCTGTTCACGAATTGTCTCTTTAGCCATATCTAATCTGGTATTAACTTTATAGTGATCCTTTAAGCCAATAATTATGTTTATTATTGAAGATACTATCTTTTCAAAGTTAATTATTTATTCTAATTGTTGTTTATCACATGGTGCTTCTGTGGTAACCATGGGCATGGCAGTAAGATCAGGCCATCCCGCCAGGTAGTGGTGGCGCAAGCCTTTAATCCCAGCACTTGGGAGGCAGAGGCCGACGGATTTCTGAGTTCAAGGCAAGCCTGGTCTACAGAGTGAATTCCAGGACAGCCAAGGCTACACAGAGAAACCCTATCTCGGGGGTCGGAGGGGAAGATCAGATCATCCCAGTAGGGAGTATTTTAACACTGACATTGTTTAGAACTGATGGCTTCTGGTGATAATAGTGAAATCATTACTTTGTAATATATTAATTTTCATTTTAAATTTTCTATAAGTGTTATCATATCCTGATCTGTTCCTAAGGCTGACTATTCCCACTGTGCTTATGCCATTGAACTTACCTATATTTTTTTATTAGTCAATACAGAATTTTTGTTGCTGTAATCAAATATCTGACAAGAAGAAACTAATGGGGGTAAGGGCTTATTCTGCTTCTCAAAGTGGGAGGGTACAATCTATCATGGTAGAGAACATTGCAGAGTTCATGATGATAGCAATGTGAAGCCAAGACTCTTAACTATAGATGGACCAGGAAGCAAAGAACAGAAAGTTTTAAAACCTCAATAATAATATAGACAATGTATAATATATATCATATAAATAAAAAATGATGTAAAACTTACCCAATGACCTACTTTCTCCAGTGATAGTACAACTCCTAAAAGTTATGCACACCTCTAGGTGGGTAGAGTGTTGCACATCTTTTATCTGCTCGGGAGGCAGAGGCAACAGGATCTCTGTAAGTTCAAAGCCAGCCTGGTATGCAAAGCTAGTTCCAGAATAACCAGGACAATTATACAGAGATATCTTATCTAGAAAAGAAAACAGACAAAAAGTTATATACATCTGTAAAAGTACAACAGTTGGGAACACGCTGTTCAAACACATTCAAACTATGACATTCCACTTTGACCCCCTCCCCAGACTCAGGTGTGTAACCAGTGTCTTTTAATTACTCTCAGGCTGTCCAGGGCACAGGCCTGGCCTTCATCGTCTACACTGAGGCCATTAAAAACATGGAAGTGTCCCAGCTCTGGTCAGTACTCTACTTCTTCATGCTGCTGATGCTGGGTATAGGAAGCATGCTTGGAAATACAGCGGCCATCCTCACCCCTCTGACTGACAGCAAGGTCATCTCCAGCTACCTGCCCAAGGAGGCCATTTCAGGTCAGGACACATTGCTGAGGCATGAGTGGGTGGAGAAATGCAAGACAATCAGTGGAATGCTTTCCTCAAGTTCCCTGTGCTTCTAAGCTAACTCCAGAAGCAGGCTCTAGGAGTCTAACTGTGTTCCTGTACTGTGTCCTACTCAGCCCTGGGAGATCGATTAGAACACATCACATCCCAGGGAAGTGAGGTGGTTGGTCAGGCCACCCTTGGGTAAAGGCTAACTCCCCAGCCTGCACTCAGGTCTCCATGTTTTGAAAGCCTCCATCTGTTTT
>NW_022196906.1:117792492-117805591 GCF_008632895.1 Mastomys coucha | reverse complement strand
AGGCTGGGAACTACTGGTTTGACATATTCAATGACTATGCAGCCACACTGTCCCTGCTGCTCATTGTGCTGGTGGAGACCATAGCTGTGTGCTATGTGTATGGGCTGAAGAGGTAAGGAGACCCCAGACCCTGCCTTCTACATGGGGTAGCTATGCAGCAGGGCCACATTCATAAAAAAACCATCCGTCCTCTTTGGGCATAGCTGTTTTAGATGCCAGACTTGTCAGTTTGGTCTTTTCCCTTAGATCTCAGACATCTCTTGCTTTGCCAGTTTGCCAGCTACTAACAGCTTTTTTCTGCTGCATGTTTTTCATTTTGTACCATGACATGTTTCCCTGTTGACCCTGCTGGACTCATGGCTTTCTGGGCGGGGAGGGGACTCTGCCTCCAGAATTAGATTCTTTGATCTTCACCCACCATCAGAACTTTTCAAGAACCCTGACCTGAGTCCACTTAGAAAACTCATCCTCAGCTGGGCGTGGTGCACACCTTTAATCTTAGCACAGGTGGATCTCTGAGTCCAACGTCAGTCTCGTCTATAGTGTGAGTTTCAGGATAGCCAGGCTACACAGCAAAATTTTGTCTCAAAAAAAAAAAAAAATAGAAAGAGAAAAAGAAAAAAGAAAAGAGAAAAGAAAAGAAAAAAAAACAGAAAAGAGAAAAGAAAAAATGAAAATGGAGGGGGGCATGGATGTGGTCAGAGTTCTACCTTGGTGCCTCAGCCAGCACTGGGATGGTTTTGGCCTTCCAGGTGATAGAATGAAGAAGCCTGGCATCATCACATTACATGGGGAGGTCTTGTGAAAACACTTCCAGTGTTCTGGTTGAGGAGATCTGGGTTGAGGTCCAAGAATGCAGATGCTCTTTGGAGTTCTGGGGACTAAATGCTTAGACTTACTCATGTAGAATTTTATTTTCCATTTTTTTCATCAAGCAACAACAATGAGAAACCCTTGAGAACCACAGGGCCTCAAGTCACCAGCCCTGCTGAGCAAGTTCATAAAGGGGATTCAGGGCATACTACTGTGTAGTGTTTGAATGTGATCTGGGTCAAAGATCTATGCTGTGTCATCCTTCCCTCTTCCTTAGATTTTTATGATGATCTAAACCGTTTTAGGTTTGGATAAAACCAGCCATGACACTCTAAAGAGCTGGCTATCCACTGAGAAGTGTTCCCCAAAATCCACTGAAGAACCAGAGTCCCATGACATGCTGGAGCATCTTCAGTGACCAACTGTTTCAGTAGATAAATTAGGTAAAATCAGATTGGTGCCTTTCCCCTAGGACTCAGAATCTTAAAAATGCTTGGGAAGAGGGATTATAACTTGTCACATTCCAAAACCAACTTGGGAATCCTTTCTTCTTATATTCTCCATCAGCTTACAACAAGTTGAAGTCCTTAAAAGACTGGATGATTGGATTTTCTAATATAAAGACATATAAATAATCACCCAGAAATTTTCAGGGAGACAGAAACTAGTCATGGAGTGGTATTTCAGAGTAGAAAGAAGTTAAAGAGAGGCCTGAACTTCAGCTCCCTGGAGGTGACATGACTGAAGAGGTGGACACAGTTATATCCCAGGAAATGATGGAAAGTGATGAGAAGGAGGGAGAAACAGGAGCCTTGCCTGTGATCCAGATAATGGCCAGGAGGAGCCTTCTGCTCATGCAGGAGACATTGCCATCTAGTGGTCTCCAGTAACAGAGTCCTCACTCTGCTGCAGCCAGCTCCCCTGCCTTTCTCAATTCAGAACTGAATAGGGGAGAAACAAGAGGTGTACAGCACTTTCTGATCTTTGTCCTGGTGTTCTCATTGTATATGCATGGTGGGAAACTAGAGTCCAGTTCAGGCAGCAGAATGGAGCAGGCAGAGCTCTACACAACCATATATGGACACAGTAGAACAGATAGGTATAAGGAGGCAGGTGGCTGTGGCTGCAGCTGCTGTCAATGGTATCTTATCTGGCCCCAAGCCACCCAGGCTCTGAGAGCCTTTATCAAATTCTCTGGCTTCTCTCCTGAGAAATAGAGGTTGCTTAGGTCCGTAAGTGTTGAAATGTTTTCAAACTTACACGTGTGAGCACTGCAACCTATGGGACTGACCCATCAAATCCATGGTAAATGAAAATACTTCAGTGCTGTTGCTAGTGTAGGCAAGAGGTCAAGTAAGAAAAAGGAAAAAGCCATAATATGGCCACGATGAGAATGTAGAGGGTGGTCTTTGGGCTGCAGCCTAGAAGCTTTGATCTTGCTGCGCTCTCCCTGCTCTTCCATGCTAAGGACAGGCCCTTACAAGCACAAAGTGACTGTTCTGAGACCATCTCTAGGAGCAGTAAAGAATACTTGGACCCATCACTAATGGATAGAGTGGGTGGGTGAGCAGAGAGGCAATGTCACCCTAGCCCTGTGGACTGAGGAAACTGGCATTCCCCCTCCACCATGCACCCTGGCCCCACCTTCTCTAGGAACTACCCTCAGGTCCACACCAGGAGCCTTCCTCTGAAGGCTGACACTGGGGAGATGGCCCATGACCCCTTCCTTCTTGGTCATTTTTCCCTCAGGCAACCTTAGCCCTTTTCTCGTTCCTCAACACACCTCTCCCAGGAAAGGAAGGGATCAGATGGGTTCAGGGTCACATTCAAAGATCACTGGTAACCAGAATTGCATCTTCCTAAAAGCAGAAGATATGCAATCAGAAGCCCTTCCCTCCAGGCTCTTTCCCTGTGGTCCAAACAGATTTGAAAGTGACCTTCGGGCCATGACTGGCCGCACCCTCAGCTGGTACTGGAAGGTCATGTGGGCGTTTGTGAGTCCACTGCTCATCATCGGCCTCTTTATCTTCTACCTGAGTGACTACATCCTCGCAGGAACGATGCAGTACCAAGCCTGGGATGCTACTCAGGTATGTGATGTTCCTGCAGGGCTGAGGAAGAGAGCAGAGCCAACAATGTCACTCCAGAACACAGCCCTTCAGTTTCTGATACAAGGAACCATTGCTGTGCTGTGGGGAGGTTACAGGTGATAGATAGTATGGCAGCTTCATCAAGATGTTTCAGATGCTCGATCTAGGACAGCAGAACTGGGCTCTGAGTTTTTAACTACAATGTGTGGAGACCGTAAAAGTCACCTCCACAGTATCCCAGTGGAACTTCCCCTAGAAGTGCTGGTTCCTCTGGGGTACCACATAGAAAGATTCATACAGAGCATTTCTACCAGCACAGAAAGTTCTAATCTGTGCTAAAGGTTACCTTACATTTAGGGCCTCAGAGTAAGGTACTAGATAGACTGTGTTTATGGAATTCTTTTGGAGAGTTTCACACACAACTCACATCTGCTTTAAGAGGTCAGAATTATCTATCTTTATGGCATATAGAGAAAATGGGAATAGTTTCTCTGAAGGCTTGCTGTGAATTGCAGAGCCATGGAGCATCACAGGCCTCTTCTCACTGTTGAGTATCTGTCCCTCCATAGAAGAAGGCTGGGTGAGTATGTCTCTTGGATTTGATAGGAGGGACCTTCCCCTGATGCTCAGTTTCTTCTCCCAGGGGCAGCTGGTGACCAAGGATTATCCCCCACATGCACTAGCTGTCATCGGTTTGCTGGTGGCTTCATCTACCATGTGCATCCCTCTGGTGGCCCTGGGGACTTTCATCAGGAATCGCCTCAAGAGGGGAGGCTCTGCCCCAGTGGCCTGAGAATGGACCTCCCAGAGACCGAAGTCAGCCACTCTGTCTGTTTCAGTTACTGCTTGCTGGTGGGAACTTCTTGGCTGGAGTGCTGGTCTGGGGCCTCCTGAGTCTGTAAAGATTAGGGAGCTTAGCAGAAGAAGACCACTTTGGGGAGGGGACCACATCCTTTAGGAGGGGCCCTCCATCCTCTGCCATCTGAAGGTCATGTCTTGTAGCTTCTTTGTCATCAAAGGTTAAGGCCAGTATTAAAAACTGTTGTTTTCTTGATTCTAGAAAGTTCTAGAATTTAAGGTAAAACTGCCATTAGAACTTGACTGTAACTCTAAAGGAAGCCAAAGAAGCAATTACATATTTTTGCTTAAAAGAAAACAAAATACTAAAGGGTAATTGCTTTTCAGCAGTTTTGAAGCATGTAAGGTGACATATTAGATTTAATATAATTCTTTTCTTTAAAGTTGCAATGAATATGTAATTTCTCTGTTCCCTGACTACTCTCTAAACGCTACCAGAACATAATGGCCACTAAGAGACTTTGTCTGGAGTTCCCATGGAAGTCACCTTTCTCTGAATCTAAGGTCCCTCCCAGTGGGCCAGGACCAACCTCTCTACAAATCTAGACTGTACAAGGGATCCAAACAGACACTCCCATCCATAGGGTTTCAGTGTCAGATGCATGCATAAGGATACAAGTAACTCTAACTTTGCTATAAACATCACTTGCAACCACCTTCATTCACTTCTGCATAATAATATTTTCTAAAATGTATATAAATCACACAGAGCAGTGTGTAGTTTAAAATACTCCATATTTATGGCTATTATTCATGCACCATGTGAATATGTCTTTATTCTTTTTTATCATAATAAAGTGGATCAAGGTTTATCTAGACTGAGAGTTCTTCCTGTACTAACAATCTTAGCTCTGTGAAGCTCATGGAATTCAAGGATTTCTTTGGATCTGTTTTTGCAGACACTGTTGAAAATGCATAGAACATCACTTGGAACATGAGCCAGAGATGTCTTTTATTTCTCTCTTCTATCAATAGCAAATGTAGGCACTAGAAGGGTCTTTCACAGGGCTGAAGAGAAATTTTTCTGGCTAAATCTTTGCTAAATTTGTGGAGAGCCAATGTTTGGTTCCTAGCATCTGTATTAGGAAGTCTATAACCTCCAACAACTCCAGTTCCAAGGGATTCAACATCCTCTACTGTCCTTGTTGTTACCTACATGCCCCTGTACAGACACACAAAAACACATCACATAAATTAAAATTATATATATATATATATATATATGTATATATATATATATATATATAGGTAGATAATGATGATGTATTTCCCAAAGTGAGTCTTTTAAGATAGACCTGTAACTTACTTAGAAAATAGAAGGATTTTCATTATCTTAGCTGCCACCCCATCAACACCTCCACCTTTTCTTTTCTTTTCTTTTTTTTTTTTTCTGGAATTTTTTAAAATTATTTAAATATTTATTTTTATTTTTTATTTTTATTTTTTTTAAACTTTTATTGCATTATGATGAGAACCCTCCACCTTTTCTTGATACCTGGTTTCAGAGTGATCACAGACTGTGAAATGTAAGACAAGGTATTTATTTACCTAAACGTTTACTCCTAATTTCTCATCAGGCCGTTTTCAGACTTGAAGAGTGGGCCCACCTCTTGCCAAGCACAGCAGAATCTATTTCTGAATTCTCAGGTATCTGTCCACTCCTCTCAGGCATAGTCACTGTTTCTGCACTTGCTGTGCCTTCTTGGGGGTCAGTCATAGTCAAGGTCTTGATTTCACATACCCTCAGAGGTCAAAAGAGGGAGGCTGTCTAATGTTATTATTCTATTACTATTTCAGCATGCCCAACATGTCTACCACTCTAAACACCTGGGAGCATTGAAAAGTTCCAGTGTCCATCAGAAATCCCGAGAGTGGGACCAAGCCTTGCGTAGTTTTCAAATTTCTCAGGTGAATCCAATATGCAGTCCAATCTGAGAGCCAGGGCAGAGCCTATTTAAAAAGAGAGAAAAGAACACGGTGCATTTAGAAACACTTACATCCAGTACTTGTAAAAATTTAAATACACCATTGAGCATTTCCGGTTATGAAGGGAAGTCACTTCTGTGGAACAGTTTACTCATGGAAACAGACAGGTAAGGTCATGATATCATGAAATACGGATGTTCCTCTGTTCACCCCTCTACAGGCAGTGGAACCTGGGAGCATGGAGCCTAAAAGTGAGGCAGGCTAAAGTCTAACCCAATAGCCAACTTTATTCAGAGTATCAAACAACTTATACTCTGCAGGTTAAGAAAGGCCATATGAGTAAAGTTCTCATGACTTCAAGCTGTTTACAATCACAAAGACAAGCTACACGTGGCAAAAACTTGTTTTTCCATAGAGGCATATAAACAAATAACGTAGCCACTTGTAATGGATAATTGGAAGTAAAATAACTCCTATTGGCTATAGCTGGGATGGTCATGAAAGCACATTCCAAAAACAATTCCATGTTTGAAGAAACAGAGGTCAGGAGACGTGTTTTCTTAGAATTTTCTCACAAGCACTCACAATTCTTACTGGACTCCATTCTTGAGCTGTGCTCCCACACTCCTCCACCCACGCTGGGGTTACATACTGATGCACCCACTATAAACTGAAAAGCACCCAGAGTTGAAAATGCATCTGTTACCCCTACCTTCCTGACCCTCAGTCAGGGCAGCAGCTCACAGTCAAATGATCATCAGAGCCCATGCAGCCACCAGGATTCTCCACATCTCCAGAGAGTATCCTGCTTCAGATTGCTTCCTCGAAAAGTGAGACTCAAACTATAGGTTCTACTGAATTCACTTTGCTTTTATACCATTGTAAAGCCAAAAAATCCTAAGCTTACCCAGGTCAGTGAGGAGCTGTCTACAACACAGTCAAATGAAATAGCTTTACTTGGTTTCTGTGGCTCTTATGTAGAGCAAGATGCTTCTCAATAATTCTCTTGAGATAGTACTAAGTCATATTTCAGACAAACCCTTTGCTGGTTCTTGGCACAATAGCACAATACCTATATTGGAGATAGTGAATGGAGTAATTTAGAAAATTAAATAAAATATAAAATAAAATTTAAAAAGAGTCACATGTGGTGGTAATATGTGCCTGAATTTCCACTATTTGGGAGACTGGGACTATACCTGTTTCAAAACAAAACAAAACAAACAACAACAAAACCCCATAAAAAGAAACAGGAAGATCATTTGTATAACGAAAAGGGATCAATTATCATTTTTAAAAGATTATCCATACAATAGCTATAGAATATACATTCTCATCAGCACATTGAACTTCCTCCAAATAGACCATATCTTATTTAAGGCATAAAACAAATCTCAAATAAAATTATAATTAGAAGGTAACATGAACCAGGTGTGGTAATATATACCTGTAACCCCACCTATTTGAGAGACTGAAGCAGGAAGACTGAAGACCTAGCTTAAGCAAGTATCTTAGCAAACCTCCATCAAAAGGGAGGCTAGAGCAATGTTTCAGCAGTTAAAAGCTCTGGCTGTTCTTAGAGAACCCAAATGGTGGTTCACAACAATCCATAACACCAGTTCCAGATATATGTACATACACATATATGTGTATATTTGTGTATATATGAATGATAGGTAGAGGTATCTTCATAAACAAGTATGAAGGCAAAACACAAAATAACAATAACATTTTTTAAAAAAAGACTGCAACACCACCAACATCAAAAAACAAAACAAAACAAAAAAAGACTTTTGCAAGCAGAACTAAGGAGTTTGGACTTTCTCATATGGGGAAACTAGAAACTTTGATAATTAATTAACAGTGCATGCACCAGGATGAGCAAATGATTGAAAATTGCATAACATTCTTAGTTGGTAGAATAAGACTATAAAACCCTGCCCACAGCTGTACCCACTTTCTCTCCTTTGTCCAAAATTCAAGTGACGTAGTTTGATGGTCTTTTATATCCTGTTTCTGGTAGACACAGTGAAGTTCCCATCCATAGGCAGGAATCCATTAGCCAGGGCAGCTTCCTGAGAACACTCAGGTGGGGTTAAGCTGGACTGAATCACCTGTGCTGGGAATCTGGAAACCCCAGAGAACTGAGTATCAACCCCTTTGATTGTTAGTTATTACTGAGGCCTGAGTGATGTGTAAATTAGAAATCAGACATAATGCTCAGCTCATGGTCTCTGATTACTTGCTACCCTTTAACCCTCAGTTATGCTCCTGAGGATAGCTCTGTCATTGTGTGTGCAAGGTGGGAACCCACCATAATGGTGTCCTGTTGCACTTAATGGATGTTATTGGTAGCTCAGGATGTGCCATAGTGGGAGTGTTTGTACTATAAAAATCGACAAGTACATAGACCAGAGTTTTTCTGCAGTTTGTAGCTAAACATTTTCCAGTTCATCATCATCCTCCAGCAGATACAATCATGTTTGTGAATCTTTCTGCAGACACCCTTAACAGCAACCTGAGGAGCCCAGAAACCCTGGAGTTTGAGAGACAAGGGACACAGAAAGGAATGTGGCCAAAGGTTAGTGGGAGGGTCTAAACTGGCCACCTGTGAGGTTGAGGCAGAGAGGGAGGCACTGGTCAAGAGGGAACTTACACCAGAGCCTGGTAGGGTCGAAAGCTGATTCCAGAGTCCTGGAAAGAAACAGTAGAAAACATAAGAGCTTGGGAGGTGGGGCAGAAGAGTGCACAGGTGTTGCCCATTCTACACTGAGAGTTGTCTCAGAAGATGGAATCACCTTCAGCACATGTGGTCTCCCTGCCAGAGGATGAGGAGCTACAGCCCTGGGGAGGCTCTGGAGGCCCTGGTCAGCACCTAGGAAGACTGAGGTCAACAGAGTGTGCCCAGCCTGGGGTTGTGGAGAAGGTGCGACCAAAATGGGGCCACCCCTTGCAGTTCCTACTTGCCTGTGTCTCCTATGCTGTGGGCCTGGGCAATGTATGGCGTTTCCCCTACCTGTGCCAGATGTATGGTGGAGGTGAGTGCAATGAGCAGGTGCAGCATGTCTGCCTGAGTGCTTCACATCTCAAACTTTCACCTTCCTGGAATCTGGATGAATTATAGGACAGCTGGATGTCACCTCCAAAGAGCTGACCCACAGTCCTGCACAGAAGGAAGGTTTGGCCTTTGCATCCATGGACAATGCTTTTGCTCTGCTATCTAAAACACCTTTGGCTAAGTTGAAGTCATAAAGGTTTTCTCTGTTCCTCCTTTAACTCTTTAACCTCTGGGTTGTGCATATGGAGCTATGATCTACTTTCTTCCTTTTCTGTGCATGAACCCTGACACCAGCTAAGTAAGGCTCCTTAGATTCAGTTGTTGTATTGTTTTGACAAAAGGACTGCAGAGCTCATCTGCTTAAATTGAATTATTGAGGTTTGAAGATATGATGGAAATGATTGCCCCGCACAGCTAAAGGTGACCGCACTCCCATGTTGGTACGAGTTTTGAGTTTTCTTCTGGCCTTAGGCAGCAGATAAGCATCCAGGCTCTGTCACAGAGACAAGCTGACCATGGGCCACACCAGATGTGATGTGTTTACTGCTTGATACTTTGGGTTAAAATTGGACTATCTTATGACTTTTGAGTGTTAGAGCATTAACTCTATAAATAGCTGCAGAAATATGGCCTCTGTTGTAAGTTGTCTCCAGAGAATAAACCAGACAGGCCTCAGACTCCTTCGACATCAAGTTTGTAAAACTCAGCCTTTTCAGAGCAAGGGTATTTGGCCTTGAGAAGCCTCCTGAATGAGAAGGCAGTGTACCGACCCTGCTTGCACACAAGGACAAGCTGGGGGCAGGCTCCGACCATTAGTGTTGGTATGTGCTGCCACCTGCCAACACTCTCACTCTTCCCTCCCTCATGTGGTCACAGAGCTCTTCATCACGTCTGTGACAGCTGCTCCACTTCTGGGATCTGTGAGCACCTGAATTCCACAGCTTGGTTTAGGAAAAGGCATTGGATGCAACTGAAAGGCCCACACTTGAGTAAATTGACCAACACACTGAGAGCAGAATGCCTAACGGTCCCTCTGCAACGTCTGCTCTGAGATGGCTGCTGCTTGTTCCTGGAAGATAGTGTGAGGAGAAATGGGCAGGAAGGCATGAGAGGTTGTGTGTGTGTGTGTGTGTGTGTGTGTGTGTGTGTGTGTGTGTGTGTGTGTGTGTGTCTAAACAGGACTAGTAGGAGAGAGGAGAAGACTCCAGGTTGGGTGAAGATTGACAGCCTTAGGACCATTCCCATCCCAGAAAGACAAAGCTGTTATTCTCCCTTTCCCTGTGGCTTGGTCTTTTGTCCCTGGGACCTGAGCTCCATGATCCCCTAGATGACTTGTTACATTTCTTGGCATCTCTCACCCATGATTTGAGAAGACCTCTAACTTAGAGTCATGTACGTAACTCAAAATTGTGGATAAGGACTTGGAAGTGGCTATGACTGTGCAGCACTCTGACCCTCTTCCAAATGAAGGAAGCCTCTCCAACCACAACTAGCATGATATGAAACCTAGGTAGCTCCCACTTCCACTAGGAGTAAGGAGACTAGGGGTCTTGGGCTCTGCCAGTTCATGGTAATTTGATCTTGTATGGCTACCCATTAGAACTAGGGTGGAGAGTTATGCAACAACTCTTAAGCCAAGAGACACTGGAGTCCAAGGAACCAAATGTCTTCCAGAGAGGAAGCAGAGAGGAAGGGTGAGAGAGGGTAGATTATTCCACTCCCCTGCTTATTGACTCCATGCTGGGCTCTTGAGCTATGATAGCTGGAGGCAGGAAAGATTTGCTCAGCTCTTTTCTCTCTTGAGCTATTCTAGCACATAGGAAAACCCTGAACTAGTCTTGGAGTTTCCCAGTGTAGAGAAAAGCTTGTTTTGAGTTTGAGGTGGGAGGTACCTGAAACTCAAATGGAGCTGGCGAGTGAGGTAGCAGAGCAAGTTCTGTCGATATGAAGGAAATATTTATTGGGTGCTGGCACCCAGAGGGGCTGTAGCTGTCTGCCCAGAACTCACATAGCTATTGCTGGGGTCATGGGACAAATGACCCTGTACAGCCTAGCCCAGGCTTCCCCATGTTCCTGGTGTATAAGTAAAGCTCTCTGCTGGCCTTGCAAGACACTGGTCTGTGGACATCTCAAATCTGATGGGTGGGTGAGTAGGAAAGAAAGTTGCAAGAACATGTAGTTAGCTGAGGGCTGCAGGTGGGGCTGCTGAAATCTTGCTTTAAACATGCATGAGGCCCTGACTTCCATTCCTAGCACAGTAACTGTCAATCCATGGAGCTAAAGGAAACCTAGAAGTTTTCCCAATCCTGAGTCTCTAGCACTATGATTACTAGACCTGGGATGCTCATGAGAATTTTCAGCAGTGTAGGGCCAGGTGCTAATTAAGCTGCTACCACTGACAGCTGTAAGCAAAGAAGGATCAGCCTGCTTGGGTTGTGAGATAGAGATGAGAGCGTCACTGGGAATTAAAGCTGCTCTTTCTGCCTGGCATCTCCAATTTTCTCAATTTATAGAATATCTTTTCCCCTCCTTGCTGCCTGCTTTTGTTTCTGCCCCATAGTACCATGGGGAGCCCCCACTTTTGCCCTCACTTTCCATTGCTGTGACATAAACAGAGAAAAGTATTACACATTCTCTTATTATGGGTGCATGTAAATTATTTGTCCTGAGTGCTTAGGGTGTTTGCTTACAGATTATTTATTTGAATGGGAAAAATAGGCCAAAGAAAATATTTACTTCAAGTTATTTTGAATGGCTGATCTTATAAGATTAGGAATTCATTAAGGTCACAAGATATTAAAGAATCAATTGTAAGAGCAAATAATATGCCAGGCATGGTGGTGCACATCTTTAGTCCCAGCACACAGGGTGATCCTTCAACTCAGGGGCCAGAAGCAGGTAGGTAATCTTGAGTTTGAGGTCAGTCTGGTCTACAGATCAAGTTCCAGGACAGCCAAAGATACTCAGAGAAACTGTCTCAAAAAGAACAAAAACAAACAAAAACCAAAGAGACAGAGGAGAGAGAGGAGGGAGGGGAGGGAGGGAGGAGGAGGATGGAGAGAGGAGAGAGAGGGAAGAGAGAGAGAGAGCGACGCTGCTGCTCTGGCTTGTCTTGCAGGCAGCAGGGACTCCCCTAGACTTGTTCTTACCCCTTTGGATCTCTTTTATCCACTGGCCTAAAGTAAGGAACACCTGATTAGAATTTTTTAAAGCCAGTAAGGGAAGATATCAGATATATAAACCAGAAGAGAAGAAAGTCTCCATGGCTATGAACAGATCCTGCTGTGTGTTTCAGAGTTACATTGACTGGTTTCTTGCTGTGTGAAATTTAAGAGGCTATTTCAGGCCCCCACATTTCCTAGCACTTCATAATTTCTTTCAAGTGTTGCCAATAAGGGAAGCATCTTCAGGAACACTCCCAGAAGCAACAGAGGGGTGCATTAGTTGTAGCAGAAACCACTCACTGTTGGAGAGTCAGAAGAAGAGATTAAGCTCTGAGGCTCTGAAGGCAGACTACAGTGTTCTGAGCACATAAGGGAGTTCTTCTAGTTTCTTGGTTCCCATGGTTAACAAAGACTGAAATGTATAGTTCTATTTTTCCACCTGGGATACCATCTTCTTAGTCTGCCCTGGTTGCTATGGTTGGGGGATTTTCAGAGGTTGGAAGATATGTTACCCAGTGGCCAGTCAAGAATGCCCTTTCAGATGTCCAACTGTTATGCTGTGAATACTTTTTTATGGGGAGGGGGGAGAAACAGGGTTTCTTTGTGTAGCCTTGGCTGTCCTGGAACTAGGTCTGTATACTTGGCCTTAAACTCTCAGAGATCTGCCCTTTTTAATCTTGATGATCCTTGGGACTATGATCACTCTTCCTCCCAATTAGATACCCCATTCTCCATCAGGGATGGCTTTGGGCCTCTTCCCATTATGGATCCACATTCTCTGTAACTTTCTGTGTAACAGGGGCTAGTTGTTGTAGTCTCAAATCCTTAACCTCATGGTTATGTAGTTAGACATAATAGGGAATAGGATGGATGCATCCAGATCCTGTTGAAAGATGGACAGAGTTGTTGGTAAATAGCAGTGGCCTGAACACATGCCTAATACATGTTTGAAACTTTGCTGGACAGTATGAAAGGACACACAAACCTGTTTCAGTTTGGTGATACTAGACTCAGGGAAAAGCCACAGTCACACAGTTTGCACAACTGGGAGTTGTCTCCCCCAAAGCGTTCTCATCTGGGGACCAGATAGAAATGTGAACAACCCTACTTGTCAGCCAAGGCTGTTAATGGGCTGGCAATTCTTTTTTTTTTTTTTAAACTTTTATTGCATTATGATGAGAAAAGTTACA
>NW_022196906.1:117785640-117791912 GCF_008632895.1 Mastomys coucha | reverse complement strand
GATTTTTGGATACCGACTTCCTGCTATGGTCAAAGCTATTTGACTTGAGTGAGTGACTTCATTCTCAGATGAGCTGGCAATTCTAATTGTTTTTCTGAGATTTATGCAAATGGCTAATGTTAGAGAATTTCTGAGTTGGTATGTCCCAAAAAGAGGTAGAGTCTAAACACTGGACTTCTTAGAAGATGCTCATGATGAATCTTAGAAGACACTCATGATGAATCTTTGGTCCCACACACTTCCTTAGTAGACTCTTGGCTGTTTATAACTGTATAAGATTATCTATTAAATTTATCCTTATTTAGCTTTAAATGGATGAGTCTTAAACTATGGTATTTATTTACAAGGCTCCATGCAATTACTGAGGGAGAAGAGGGTTACCCTAAATCTAAATCTATAATTGCCAGTCTGGCTACTGGCTCAACTGTGCTCCCCCCAAATACTTGCTGGGTTGATTCTGTGCCAGCAGTGTGGTGTCCTGGGTGGCATATCTCTATGGCATGTGCTCTTGGTCCATCATGACTCCTGGAGATCTCCTGTTCTCCTGTCTTCTCCTTATGCTGCTTACCTGCAACCCCCAGCCCTCTCCCTTCCACCTCTCTCAACTCCACCTCTCTCCCTCCCCCCCAAAATAATTGGCTGCCACTAGTTTTATTTTAACCCATAGATTTAAATTGGAGAACAAGGTTTACATAGCATCATTTGATATACCTGAGGATCTGCTCATCGGGGCAACCAGATCTTGAGAGCCAGTATTCAGCATTTAAATACAAGCAACACCAGACCAACCCCGTACATATAACTGCATTACATGACAGTTGGCTAAAGGAGGCGTACCTGCCTCCTTTTTGCATCTGTTTCTGTTTCTCCAGTTCTGTGAACTTGTATGAATTGCTGATCACTAGAAATTCTTAATTTTTGATTTTGTAGTCATGTGAGGCTGGAACATAGAATCTCCTATCATAACACATCATATGCTCAATGAACTTAGTAAATTTTGCTACCAGCACCTTTCCCAGAGCTTGTGTGGTTTACATGGAAAGTGACTCTTACAGGAAATCAAGTGTTTTGAGAAATGATGGCATTAAATATTTGAATACAAATGGAGCTCTAGGGGACTTGGGACTGATTCCATGTGGCCAGGGACAAAACAGCAAGATTGCACTAAGAAAGACTAAAAGAGGAAACTGGGATATGGCAGGAGACTGAGATATGGTTAAGTGGACTGTATTTGCTGTTGATTGTTGACAAACTGGAGATGCTCATCAAGATGGACTAGAGAGTGTGGGTAGAAAAAGGGCAATCCTGACCCAAGACTTCTTTTCCCTAAATCTCGTAGTAGAAAAGACAAATTATTTCAAAGATTCTTCCAAAGTCACTACTCAGCTGCCTTCTCAAACACTGAGCAGAATCAGACATTAAACCAAGCAAAACAAGTGTTTTAGTTTTTGGTTTGTTGTGATTGGTTGGTTGGTTTCAGTTAAGAGATTTGGCCCAGGTATTAACTAAAGACAGGGTGTTTCTCTTGCTTGAAGCTGTGGGAGAATTATGACCCATCTGTTTTTACAGAGCTTTCTCTTTGGCAGAGGCTAAAGTTTTTCGGGTTGTCTGCCTCCATTTGTAGGCACAGGTGAGCTGATTGTGGGTAGAGTCTTCCAAGAAGTTGGTCACCCCAAGTCTAGACAGGGAGGGTGTCAGGTTAGTCATCAGAAAGGCAGATAACTTCCTTAATTATGGGGCCTCACTGCCACTCACCCATGACTTTATAAAGTTTAAATACTCTAAAAGGATAGCTTTTCAACCTGTACGCACAGCATGACCCAATAAATAAGACTAACCTGGATAACTCTACACTGGATAGAAGGAAAACAGATACTGTGGGTCTAGCCACTTGTCACTGAGTTCAACAGCAAGTCTCCTGGATTTAATTTTAAGCTTATTAAGAACCTGGCTCTGAAGATGGAATTTGGCCTTCCACATCAGACCCAACTATGTTTGCCTCAAACTATCCTCCAAAGCTCTCTTTCCTGAGTCAGAATAGCCATCTGACACCGAGACAAGGAGAAAGAAAAACACAATGAAGCTTAAAGGCATAATTTATCTCCTATATTATTTATCTCATGATATATGTTACTTATGTTCATTCAAAACTAAAGGTATGGATATAGTAGATCTCTCTATGCTGTGTAGAGACTGTCTTGCAGTGCTGTTGTTGTTGTTGTTTGCAAGGTTTACCTGGGAACTTAACAACCCCCATTGTTTAACAGGATGTATACAGGTGATATCATCTGTGTAGCTTGTTCAGCTTTCTTTCTTAAGGTGGCTGTATACAGCATTACCCTCCAAGCCAAGCCCTGTCACCCTTATGACATCAGCTGGACCTGCTTGCAAAAGATTGTCACACCTAGGTTTGGTGACTGTTGGTTCGTTAATTGTTAATATCATTATGTCCCATAAAATGGCTGGATATTTTTCTAGAATGGAAAAGAAAACAAAGTTTAAGCATGTTACAAAGGTCTAACAAGTTATACAAGGTCATATAAAGGTCAAAGTTCAATACACTGATGTCAAGCCTATGCATAAAGAAATGGAGTTACTGGTCTATACTACATGCCAATTATAAAGACTGGCTTAAAGAAGAAAATGTATGTGTAATCAGAGTTCAAGTGTTTGTTTTGGTCTGCTATTCTGTGGTGCATCTAAGGTGATACTCTCTCTCCAGGATCTTAGCCTCACCTCAACTTTCTAGTTATAAGAGTCTATTAGAGCTCTCTAAAGAAACAGAATTTAGTAGTAAGATGTGTGTGTGTGAGTGTGTGTGTGTGTGTAAGTGAAATTAGAGTAGCTTACAGGCTGTGATGCAGATAGTCCAACAATGGCTATCTCCCAGTAAAAAGCCAAAAATCCAGTAGTTGTTCAGCTCACAAGGCTGGGTGTTTCAGTCTGTGTTGTAATCTCAAAGAAGTAGGTTCTAATGCAAGCAAAAGAGTGCCTCATCATGAGAATAGATAAACTTGGCAGCAAGAGTAAGGGCAAGCAGATGAAAGAACTTCCTCCATCCAATCCTTTTATGTGAGTTGATATATGATATGACAGGTGTGGACTTCCCACCTCAAATGATCCAATCAGAAAAAGTTCCCCATAGCTGTGCTCAGTTCCTTGGGTTTTAGTTGATTCCATAATGTAATCACTTTGACAGTCAAGCTTAACCATCACAAAGGGAATAGATGTTTCTTGAATATAAAGTCTCTTGAAAAATGTAATTTGAGTTCTGAAGGGACCCAGTGGAGGACATCAGGCCATTCTTGAAGATGTGAGACTGCAGACCACTGGACAGGCCCCAGGATCCAGCCTTATAAAAGTCCCCCTCTCTCCGACTGGCACCAGCCCAGACTCACCCTCTCAACAAGAAGCAGCTAAAGCTGTCATAGTCTCTTCCCCTCTGAGTGGGATTGGGGCTGAAGGAGAATTGGAGAGGCCAAGGCCAATGAAGGAAGTAAAAGCTGGTTTCCTAAGATGGTAATTTCTTGTTCCCAGAAACCACTGTGGGGTGGGGGAGTAAGGGCAGGAAGGTATGAGGGCAGGTATCTAGGCAGAACCAGAGGGAGAAAGGGGAGGACGCAGGAGCCTGTAAAAAACGTGGGCCAAGAAGACCACTAGCTCAGAGTCCCACACAATCTGAAGGTGGTTTAAATCAGTTATTTACCCTTTCTTTGCAGCTATGTCCTGGGAAATTAGCTCACTAGTCCCATAGATGACCATCAATACCCCTATTACACAGGCAATCCATGTGTACCATGAAGGCATTTTGTGACTGCCAGGAGCCATCTATGAGAAGCTAAAAACTAGCAGATGATCTTCCTGAGATAATTTCACCATGGACCATAAAACTATGATGGCTGAGCCCTTTTAGACAAGACCAAAGGGAATACAATTTAGGAAAGATTCCTGCTATTATGTTTTTCCTGTTATTAATAACCCACCCTTTTGAGCAGATTTCTACAGATCAATAAAGATGTACAGTCTTATAGTGATGCTATATAAACAAATAGATGATTTCTTAATTCTTAATGATGATCCTGTAGGAATTCCTAAAATTATACTAGTAATTATTAAGCCCTTTATAATAGGGGTGCTATTAAAGCCCTCTCTGATATGAAAACTGCAGTGAGAACTCTGCCAGTCAAGTGCCATGAGTTCATTGCTTCTGAGACAGAAAGGCATTTACAACTTAGAATGTATTCCAAGAGATTGTAAAACAACCAAAAGTCATAAAAGAGAACTAAAAATTTATTGTAAGTGGAAGGACAGAAGATAAAATATTGACTGGGTTTATCTATACAAAGTTTCAATGATAACTTAGTCACAAAATTATGATCTTTAACTCTCCTTGAACCTATGAAGCCAGTGACAGAAAATTAATGTTTAGTCAGATAATTACTCTTAATGAAAACACATGTAAATATCTCTGTTGTAAACTTCTTATTTGATTTATTATTTGAATTTTATGTTTAAAGTTTTAGTGAACTTTTGTAAAAAACAAAAAAGAAGGATTCTTGGAAAAAACATGTGATCTATTCACCTAAAAAGGTACAAAAAACTAGGAATGATTACATTGCACTGGCATTATTACATCAGAGCAGGAGGAGAGAGCAAGATTGGGAGGAGGAAGGAGGGTGGCAGAGTAAAGTAACTTAGAAATTTAGAGAGCATATAGTCTGATAGATTTTCCCTCTTTAACTTTTCCTTAAAAATAAAAAGGACAATAGGGCAGGAACAGAAGAAGAGAGCAATACACAGGATGCAGAGAGAAAAAGGGACAAAGAAGATGCTACAGAGAGAACAGAGCGAGCAGGTAGGCTTCTCCTTACCATGGGATAGAGCAGGTCTTTTCTTTACAGCAAGGCAGGCTTAGTCTTACTAAAGAAGACAAAGCTTTCTTCTTATGGACTTGGGATTAATCATTTAGCAATAAAAGGGTAGAAGCTTTTTCTTTCTCTGTGCAATAAAGATTGAAGCTCATTTTTCATCCAGAATGAGTGAGTTCTTTCTGCACTGGCACTTGGGTCTTGCTCCATATGCATATGTAAGTATGTATGTGTGTATGTAAGTATGTAATTATAAAATAAGTAGATAGCTGGGCCCAACAAAAATGCATGAAGGTATATGTGTGCATAAGTGGGTATATGAATGTATATACATTTATGTATATTTGCTTATGTAAAAGTTTTTTCTTCTGCAAATGACTCTCTTCTCCTGGTTCAATAAGAGTTTATTGTTCCAAACCTCCCTCCTGCCTGACAAGCAAGTGGTGAGGCTTCTGGGCAAGAGAGAAAAAAGCCCTAGCAATTAATCTTTTACTTGATCTCCTGATATGAGGCTACAGATGCTAATCACACAAGCCAGTGGTTTTTTAACCTCAGAATAAGCAATAAAGTTATTAGGATTTTTTTCAGAAGCCAGCAGCTTCAGTATTCAGCATAGAGAGTTTAAAGGCCAGAAAACATCAGTCTTTAAGGCTGCCTGTACATTCAATGCTATGTCCTGCTTCAAACCATTCAGGCCAGGCAGGCTCTCTGTGACTATTAGAGTTTGTGTACGTTGATGCTTTTATGTTTTTTATAATGCCAAGGAGCCAGTTACCTCTACAAACCACCATCCGTTCCTGCTACTGTTGTGTCAGGCTTTTAGTTATGTCTGCCCTTCTCTCGTTGGCATTTCTCAGGTGCCTAACCAGAGCCATGAGCTGAAGATGTATAAAAGAGGACTAGCCTTGGGTCATCTATCCATACAGCAGCCTTTGTGGACAGCCTTGTGTCCCTGCCTGCCTCTGTACATTTGTCTGGCAGTAGGGTGTTTACAGCTCCATTCACAGACCACTCCTTAGGAATTTGTGGATTTGAAGGTTTTCTAAGTCACTGTTACCAAACTAAAATTTTAGACTGAAGGTACTTGTTTAAAACAGATACACAAAGATCCTCTTTAAAAGGGAGATGTGGTATAAAGTTCTGTGTACTGGAGATCCAATTAGTGAGATGATCCAGTGGGTAAAGGCACTTGTCACACAAGCCTGGCAACCTGAGTTCAATCCCCAGATTGGGGGAGACACACAAAGGTGGAAGGAAAGAACCAGCTTTGCAAAGTTGTTCTCTGACCTCCCCAATCTCCCCAACACAGTTTTTTAAAAAGAGGGTAGATAGAAGCTCTGGCTAGTACCCTCGGAGCTCCCAGGGTCTCAACCACCAACCAAGGACTGCACATAGAGGGGTCTG
>NW_022196906.1:117770331-117785288 GCF_008632895.1 Mastomys coucha | reverse complement strand
AAAGAAGCTCTGGCCAGCAGAGGCAGAGAGAGTAATACCCAAGTTGCTGGGGCCAGTGACAGTTTGCCTCCCAACATGGAAGTATTCAAAGATTTAAACAACTGACCATGGATGCATGTCATCCATGGATGGGTGCAGAAAAATGAATGGATGGAGAGACCAGATGTGTGAATTGATGAAAAAGAGTTGGATTGATAAGATGGAGGGAAGATAGATGGTAAGAGGGACAGCAGAGAGATGGGTGTGTGGAAGGAGGAAGACACTGGGCAGAAGAATGGGGAGGGTCAGTGGAAATCTCTAGGGGAGATGGATGAAGTAGAATGAGGACTGGATGGGGAAAGTCAGGTGGTAGAAGCACAGTTGCATGGGTGGGGGCAGGGTAAAGTCCATCTGTCCACACCGACATTGATGCTCCTGTCCACAGGGAGTTTCCTGGTCCCGTACATCATCATGCTTATTGTGGAGGGGATGCCACTCATGTACCTGGAGCTAGCCGTGGGGCAGCACATGCGGCAGGGCAGCATTGGTGCCTGGAGGACCATCAGCCCCTACCTCAGTGGTGTCGGTATGTGGGATATTTTTCAGTTTCTGGCAGATTCGTGGTCCTGGACATCACAGATATGCTGGTTGCTGTTCATTAGCAGGACCTGTGACGGGGTGGACTGAAAGCTCAGGGAGGGCTTCCATGGAACTTGAGCAGAGTGGGCCCTGGATTCTGACCCCCACATGCAGCCTCTTAGAGAAACTCCCACCTTAGAGCATCTCCTCTCTGGACCTCAGCTTGAGATTCTGTGAATGGTTGGACAAAGCTTCCTGACACAGAAACATTTATTCAGTCCCAGCCACCTACCATCTGAGAATGTAAACAACTGTCCTTTGCTTAATGTGTGCCTGGTACTGACATGGCATGCAAGTGTGTGAGCTCATTTCATCTTCACCACACCACACAGGGGCTTTGGGGCACCATAAATGTTGCCAGAGTTTCGAAGCCAAGGCACCTATTCATACCAGGTGGCTTTGCTTCTCACCATACCTTTTCAGAATGTCCTCCATTCACTATCCTCTGATACCTCTAAGAAGACATGGTTCACCTCCCCTGTAAAAGCCCAGGAGGTATGGCCATCAATAGCCACAGTTATTCTGAGTATCCTCCCAGAAAGGGGAACAATTGCTCAGGAGCAAGGGTAGGTCCTCACTGTAGCATAGGAAAGAGAGTAACTAAGTCCCTAGGAGCACTGATACCCACTTACTGGCCATATTTCTCCTCAGTGGTGGTGATACTGATGTATTCCCATCAAGACCTAGGTCATAACTTAAAAATGGTCCAGTGTACATGTGGGATGGCAAGAGCTGGGAACAGTGCTCCTAGAGGCCAATGTCAGACCACTCCAGGGCAACTCTCCCTTTCTACAGAGCTATCCTAGTCTTTTCACAAGTCTGACTAAGGCAGTGGGTCTGGTTCCTTCCACACCTCACGCCTCTGCTACACTCCATCTCTCCTGATAACTGAGGGATGAGTTTGGCCCCAGTGACTCAACCTCATCTAAAGGGAATAATTGTCACAGTGGGCAATAGATGATTCTGCTGAGGCTTATATCCTGATTCTGTTGCGTAGTCTTTGTTTTCTCTTCTATTAATGGGAACACTGTCATGAAATGGCCCCATAGGCTCATAGGGGCAACTATTTGATAGGATTAGGAGGGTTTGGCCTTGTTGGGGAAAGTGTGTTATTGGGGATGTGCTTTGGGGTTTTAAAAGCCCAAGACACTTCCAGTGCCTGTCTTCTTCCTGGTGTCTTCAGATCCAGGTGTAAATCTTGTCTGTGTACTACCATGCTTTCTGCCCTGAGGATAATGGACTACATCTCTGAAACTGTATACAAGCTCCAATTAAATCCTTTCTTTAATAAGAGTTGCTATAGTGATGGTGTCTCTTCACAGCAATAGAACACTGACTAAGACACATCAAGCACGTAGCCCAGGACCTAGCACTTAGATGTCAAAAAAACAGAAGAAGTTGGGGAGTTAAGCCTTGCAAACAAATCACAGCTGTGAGGTCATGTTTAGAAAAAGCCTGGAGGGGAAGTATTCCTGCCCTGGGTGGTCCCATCATGTCTGTCCTAGAGATGCTAACAGGTTGGGCTATCCACACCTGGTTCAAACCATGGACTTCTTATTCCTTTCAGGTATTGCTAGCTTGGTGGTCTCGTTTTTGGTCTCTGTGTACTACAACGTCATCAACAGCTGGGCTGTCTGGTATCTGTTCCACTCCTTCCAGGTGAGCAGAGGCCTGGCCACACCAGACAGGGGAGAGGATGTAGGCCTCTAGGAGGAATGGAGAGGTTTGTGGATTATAACTTAAAGGGAACCTGGGGAAAGGCATACTTCCAAACATCCATTGCACTTCTGATTCTGATGTTCCACATTAAAGGGAGAGAAACTTCTCTAAAAACAAAGAAGATGGGGGCAGCTGGTAGTTGTCTATGGGAACATCCAGGTCAGAGCTGGCCCTGCATCCACTAGATATGGCCTACTTGGAGACAGGGTCTCAGTGAAATGATGTCCTAGAGTGCAGACCTGGCTCCCTGATGTTATGTAGGGTAACCTTGACCCACTAGATAATGCCACTGGGTCTTGTGAAATGTGGCCTTGAAGCCAAGAGATTTCTCAGGCTTCCTTCAATGAGTGGCACCTTTTTATTCTATAAATTCAACCTCATAGAATCAAAACCTGCTCAACAAGGGATTTATCCTAAAACGGGCTTAACTCTGATCAGATTTCTTTCTCTTCCTTAGTCCCCTTCAATACCTCTGAGCGGTTGGCCTTCAGTTATAATCATTGACTGACATCAATTAAGTTAATTTGATTTTAGGTGCCAAAGAACCCTGTTCAAACAACCCAAAACAGAAGAGGGTTTTCCTGCCAACCTCTGAGTCTTCTAAGTTCAGGTCCTGTTGATTAGTGCTCAAAAGAAGTCACTAGTGCCAGGATATCTGGCTCAAGGGCCTCAATAGCTTCAAGGCACTGGAACTCACCTCCCTCTTGTTCCACACTCAAGGACCATGGGATGAAACATCTATCTATACTCTTAAGGGTATTCTAAAAATGAGCTGGCTGTGGATGTTGAAAGTGTACTAACTGACTATTGCTTTCTCTGGCTTGTTTAAGTTAAGGAGAGGGAGGAAAATCCATGAGTCATTGCAAGTCTTTTTTTCTTTTTCTTTCTTTCTTTTTTTTTTTTTTTTTTTTTTTTTTTTTTAGTTAAAAAATGATGAGTGTTTTGTCTGCATGTATAACTGTGTACTACATTTAAACAGTGCCTGTGGAGGTCAGGAAAAGGCATCAATCTCCTAGAACTGGAGTTACAAATGGTTGTTAGTGCCATGTGGGTGCTAGGAATTGAACCTAGGTCATCTAGAAGAGCATCTAGTGTTCTTAACTGCTGAGCCATCTCTCTGGTTCCATCATTAACATGTTCTGACCATCTTAACAAATGTTGCAAGAGCTTAGAGTTTAAGCTCCCAGTTTGGCTGTTGCAGTGATGGTAGGTCAGAGTTCTCTTGTTGTACATGGTCTGGTCACTGTCAAGATACTAGTAACAGAGACTTCTAGACCCATAAGAGAATGCAGTAGTCCTCAAAAAACACCTGCAGAATTGCAATAAGTAGCAACACTTAGTCAGCTTTACTAGAACACAGTAAGCTAGACACCAACTAATAAAGAGAAAAGGTTTGTTAATTTACATATGGCGTCTAGTAAAAATGAAGTTTAGCAGAACATCATGGCCTAAACATGTATAGGAGGAAGTAACAATGAAACCAGAATAGAAAGTGAGAGACAGGGTTCTTTAGTTCCTCAACATCCCAGTGACTTCTTTTTTGGCCTGCCTCCTAAAGATCCACAGAACGTTCCCATCCAGGAGACACAGCCTCTGGGTGTGGATCCTGAGGGAATGTTCAATGTCCAAACCAAACCAGTCATCCTCCTGATAACCCAATACCTTGTCAGCCTCAAAGGCTGCAACCATTTGCCAATAGAGAACCAGCCTCCTCCTCTATATTCCATCACCCCACCAAGTCCTTGACTTTCCTCTTATGTCTCTGTTGATTCTCACTTCATTCCAAAGGATCCCCTGCCGTGGTCTGTCTGCCCACTGAATAGTAACCGCACAGGCTATGATGAGGAGTGTGAGAAGGCTTCGTCGACACAGTACTTCTGGTACAGGAAAACACTCAACATCTCACCGTCCATCCAGGAGAATGGAGGAGTGCAGTGGGAGCCAGCGCTGTGCCTCACCCTGGCCTGGCTTATTGTCTATCTGTGCATCCTGAGGGGCACTGAGTCAACTGGCAAGGTGGGCCGGGGAGCATGATGGTGCTGTTCCTGGATGACCATGGAGAGATGGGTGCCATAGTATTCACAGAGGGCCATGGAGAGGAAAGTGTCTGTCCTAGTTAGCTTTAACAGTCAGCTTGACACAAGCCCAGAGTCACTTAAGAAGGGAGTCACAGTTGAGGGGTTTCCCAGATCAGATTGGCCTGTGCACATGTCTCTAGGGGATTTGATTATTATTATGTTCATCTTGAATCAAGTTTATTCTCTTGATTACTTCATCAATTTATAAACATGCTAGTGTCTACAGTCTCTAATTTAAATAATATTATGTTAATATGCCAATGATGGCCTTATTAATTGATATAAGAGGGCCCAGCCCACTATGGGTGGAACCATTGCCTGGGTAGGTGGTGCTACACTGTATAAGAAAGCTAGTTAAGGGACTGGAGAGATGGCTCAGGGGTTAAGAGCACTGATTGCTCTGCTGAAGGTCCGGAGTTCAAATCCCAGCAACCACATGGTTGCTCACAACCATCCATAATGAGATCTGACTCTTCTTCTGGAGTCTGAAGACAGCTACAGTGTACTTATATATAGTAAATAAATCTTTAAAAAAAAGAAAGAAAGAAGGAAAGAAAGAAAGAACAAATGAAAGAAAGAAAGAAAGGAAGAAAGAAAGAGAGCTAGTTAAGCATGAGCCTGAGAACAAACCAGCAAGCAGTATTTCTTATTAACTTCTGCTTCAAATTCCTTCTTGAGTTCCTGCCTTGACTTCCTTCAGTGATGCATGTCAGCCAGATTAACCTTTCCTCCCCTAAATTGCTTTTGTTTAAAGTGTTTTGTTATAGCACAGAAGGGAAACTAGAAGGATACTAGAACTATAGTATACACAGAGAACCATGGAGAAATGGATGGCATACTGGACAAAGGATGTATTCACAGAGCCAAGGAGAAATTTTTAAAGGCAAATATGAGGAGGATTATACATGATATTTAAAGACTGAAGTCCTTGAGCACAAGGACTTACAGCAAGGGACACTTTAATCGCAGACTGAACCTAGTTGCTAGGTAGACCTATGTGATATATTTCCAGGTCCTTTTTATTTCCATTGTCTTTTGTGACAATTACTATCAAGCAGTTATACATAAGAACTCTTTCATAGCCTCCTGGTTTTCTTTACTTTTGTGTTAGAGGTAATAAAGTTGACTCTATTTTTATCTTGAAAACTTTCAGACCATGTAAAAGAATTTTGGTACTTCTTTGAGTTGTTGCTAGCTGTGGGCAAACTCCTAAATCATTTGATCCAAAGACTGTGCCATGATCCAAGCAGATAGCATCTTCCTAGTGATATAAGCAAGTGTTTGGCTCTATTTCCAAGTTAGCTGTGCTGTTCTCTGGTAGGACAGCTTTAGGCACCATAAAAAATAACTTCCCTTGAATGAGTTTTTGTTTTAATCTCTTAGTTTTTAAGAGCTCACAGGTTTTATATTATTGATTTAATTTCATATATTTTAAAGATTCTGTAAACATAGTTCTCTTCAAATCAGTGATGTATATTGATAATGTCAAGACGGCTTTTTTGCCTACTGTTGCATAGCTCTTTTCTCCCAACTGAGGCTGACTCTGCTTCTGGATGCCCACAGGTGGTCTATTTCACTGCATCAATGCCTTTCTTTGTACTCATCATCTACCTGATCCGGGGCCTCACACTCCATGGAGCCATCAATGGCCTGGCATACATGTTCACACCTAAGGTATGAGCTGCAGGAAAGAAGTCCTAAGGGTGCTGCTACCCATTTTGGTCCCTTTTGGTATTCCTGGGAAAAATCATGGTATGAGGAAGAGATATAACTAAGGTGGATGGTGCGAACCCAAGATTGGGCTAAGAGCTATGGGTGATTATGGGGCTGGATCACCTCCTCTGACAAGTCATTCTGAACCCTACACATTATGGAGCATGAATTCCCCTGTCCGTTCCTTCCTACACTTTTGCTACCCCAATGATTGTTCTCCCTTGTGCCCATTATGTTTCAGGTCTCACCCAAAGTCCTGTCTAGGTGCCTCACTAAGCTGATGATCACAGATGCCACTCACAGTCATGTCCCTTCTCTGTCCCCCTGCTTGCTTAGACCCTTTCCCTACAGGGTGCAATGGTCACTGTCTTAGCCTATCTCCAGGCCAGCGTTCTTCAATGGAAATAGGTCATATTATTTATTTAGCAAATGTTGTACCTGGAGACAAATGCCTGTAGCAATCCTTCTGGGGACTCACTTAGTGTGACAGCTCTCAGGCCTGAGGCATCTTAAACCCTTACCTCTTAGCTTTGTGGTTTTCTAGGATTTATCTAGCAGCAGAGGCAATTTGTCTTCTTCAACTCTTCTCAGCCTTGGCTGTCTTTGAGACCTATTCTCTCTACTCCTACTCTTCTCTTGGAACTCTTTAGCTTTCCCTGTCACTGCTGCTGCTTTAATGGTGGTGGTGTCATCATCCTGTGTCCTTCTGACTCTACTATCACTTCCTCAATCTCTTCTTCCTGTACCTCCTCCATCCCACTCTAATACTGATGGTGAAATTCTGATGCTGTATGGCCTTTTCTAGAAAGACTGAACAAATGCTGTTTGTCCTAGATATGGCACCAACAGCATACCAAAGAAACAATTCTGTCCAAAGCTAACTTGGTGAACCAAGGCATTACTAAACTACTTACAGGAGCATGGGTGACTCAAAGGAAGGGAAGCTAAATCACAGAGAACCCACCCCTGCATAGGAAATGACTCCTAAAAGCTACATTCCAAGAGCATTCAATTTGTCTCTTCTCTCCAGAAGTTATTCCCACTTTAATAATCTTGGCGAGTGGCCTTGTGACTCTGTTAAATTTCAGGGGCCTCTTGAGACCTTGTCAGTTTCATTTACAGTTGAATCTTAAGGAGCCACTCTCTAGGGGGAAATGTTTCAGTTGGGAGGAAATAGCTATACAACATCAGGCAAGAAAACTTTACACAAGAGAAGACTCTTATGAGGTCTAATGCTGCATGAGAGTAATATGGCCAACTCAAAAACTGTGCCAAGTACCTGCTTATATAGCCAGAGAAAGAATGTGTTTGCATCAATCATGACAGTTGTGCAACTGAAATACTGTTTGTACCAATAACAGGCTGCCTCCCCTGACAAAGGAGTATATTTCATAATGATTAATTTTTTTATGTACATTGATGTTTTGCCTGCATATGTGTCTGCGAGAGTGTGGGGTCTCCTGGAACTGGAGTTACAGATATGTCTTGTGCAACTTTTTGTGGACCACTAGAAGTTTAAATAATGACTCACAGCATTCTAATGTAGTTCAAAGCTTAGACGTTTTGCTGGGTAGTCTTCCAGCTACTGTCTAAACTTAGCCTAACTATTCTAGCCTATAACCCTTTACCTCCACTCCACTCCAGTCCAGGTCTGTTCCCCTCTGTGTTTGCTTTCAGTTTTCCTGCTTCAGCTTGCCTCCCAGATCACTCTCTCTGCCTGGAAGTTCCACCCTCATACTTCCTGCCTCAGCTATTGGCAGGAATAGCTTTATTCCTTTATTACAACTAATCAGCAGCAAGATAATACTTGATATAACTCTAAGATTGCCTTTAGACAGATGAGGAAGGACAAACATTTACAAAAGCAAAGCTTGTGATGGACCATAGAATGACAATAAGATCCTGCCAGCACTTAACTCTCTGCCCGTATAGTAATCAGCAACTGAAAATAAAGGGATATACCTTCACACAATGTGAACTGAGGTTACCCCAATAGTTATGAACTGCCATGTGGGTGCTTGGAATTGAACCCAGGTCCTCTGGAAGAACGGCCAATGCTCTTAACTGCTGAGTAATCTCTCCAGCCCCAAGAGGCCTTCTTGGCTAGTAGGGAAAGTGTTTTCCCTCTGGCATAGATGAAAATGGCTGTTAAAATTCAGCCAGGGTTGTGATGGAAAATTGTTCGTTGGAAGCTGTTTGAAACAGTCAAGGTTTAAGCAGTGCCTTCTAGATTAGGGATATGCTTTGGCTGCAAGTAGTTCTGAGACAATGCAGCCTCCTCTGACTGGGCACAACATCTCGGCCAGCATAAGGGCAATCTGTCTTGTTTTTTGGCTAATAATCTCTATTAAAGAGAATTCTATCCCTCTTGGCCTTCCAGATTGAGCAGCTAGCCAACCCCAAGGCCTGGATCAATGCAGCCACACAGATCTTCTTCTCACTGGGCTTAGGGTGTGGTGGCCTGATTGCTTTTGCCAGCTACAATGAACCCTCCAGTGACTGCCAGAAGAATGCTCTCATTGTGTCTGTCATCAATAGTATTACCGCCATCTTTTCCAGTATTGTCACCTTCTCCATCTACGGCTTCAAGGCTACCTTCAACTATGAAAACTGCTTAAACAAGTGAGTCTAAGCTGTCCCTCAGAGTTTCAGGCCTCAAGAAGGCAAGGCTCCAAAGCTCTGAGCTGAAAGGGTGACTGGGAAGGGCTAGGTTCCCAGAAGTCAAGAAGTAGACAAAAAATACCAATCACTGTTAGGGCCTACAGTGTGAGATTCAGTTCTCCTTTCTCAATTGCCAATGGCTGCCTTCTGCCAGTACCAGAAACTGGGGCCATAAAGTTACCTGTCTTGCAGGGAATAGGCAGTTTAAGGTGGTCATTGCATTGGGCAGAAAAGGGTATTCAGCAAACAATGCTGTTGTCTTTGGTCCCATTCCCCATCTCAAGTGTAACCAAGACCTCTCTAGAGGTCAGAATCTCAGAGACTATATAATTTACTGTCTGAGGCTTTCCTCAAACAGAGGACCATCTTTCAGATGTTAAGATGTCCAGTAGGGTGATCACTGACCATAAGTAGTTATTTCTACAGTAGATTGGAATAAAAGTCAGTATACATACAAATAACTTGAATATTGTTATGAATTTAACTTTAAGTGATCCTGAGGTTATTTGGTTACTCAGTGGTATTAACCGTATTAAACTGTGATGTTACATTTCTAATACTCTATCCAATTTCATCAGATATTACTAGTCAAAATATTAAACAGTCTCATTGTAGGATCGGGGTTCCTGGCCTCCATCCTCTGCTCAGATCTGAAGCTTTGACACAGGCATCCAGAGTTGTCTTCCTTTCAAAGGATCATTAATCCAGAATCTCTCTCCTCAGTGAGATTCTCAGAGGTGTTAGGGCCTCTTAGTCATGAAGGTCAAGATGGTGGTCTGCTCTGCAGGGTGATTCTGCTGCTGACCAATTCTTTTGACCTTGAAGATGGCTCTCTGACAGCCAGCAACCTGGAGGAGGTGAAGGACTACCTGGCATCTACTTACCCAAACAAGTACAGTGAAGTGTTCCCACACATTAGAAACTGCAGCTTGGAATCAGAGCTGGACACGGTAAGAGGCCTGGGAAGGGTGGGGACTGCTTCTCTCCACACAGTTAGTTCATAAGGACCTGCAAGAGCCTCTATACAGTGCATGAAGACAGGAAACTGGATTGTTTTCCCCGACTCAGAGATAGGAGGGACTGGGCTCCTGCTCTTCCACCAGCTACTTAGGATCTTGCTGGAAAGCTCTCCTGGAGTCTCCCTGTAGTCTTCCCCACCTTTCCTTCATCTCTTTTGAAGTTTCAAAAACTCAGAAAAGGCAGAGGAGATAAGGTAACATGCACACCATATCTCAAGTAAACGCTGCAACTTTTGTCATTTGGACACACACACACACACACACACACACACACTGACCCACCATTGAACAGTTTTATGTAGATGCTGTCTACAGCAATACTGAAAATACATATATTTTTCTCAATATAAATTTTAAATAACTCCAAACATATTAACTATATATTTTAAAATAACATATCACTACTAGTTTTTTTAAATGAACATAAATAGATAAAGTCTTTTTGTTTGTTTGTTGGTTTGTTTTGTTTTTAGTAGAGCTTAAAATCTTGGCTCTTACTGTGGTACAAACCCAAAATAAGAACAATTTTTAGATATTGGATTTCATTGTAATAAGGCTGTACTTCAATGACCCTCACATCACCAAAGGATTTTACCTCCATAGTAGCTAAGCTAAGAGTTGACAGTTCTGCTGCACCAAGGAATGGATTTTAGGCACGATTTTTGGATACAAACTTCCTGCTATGGTCAAAACTATTTGGCTTGAGTGAGTGACTTCATTCTCAGCCCACAGAGAACAGGTTACATTTATTTAAAAAATGGTGTGTGTATTAAGATGGTCTATCCATGAAGTCATTCACCAACTGTTTCAATGAGCATGGTTCTGTTTGGAGGGTGGCACAGACATTAGGTGAGGGTAAGAATCTGGTTCATTGGCTGTGATAATTTTAAAAAGCATTCATCTCAGAGAAAGAATAACTTATAAAGTCCTCTTCTTCAAACTTGATACAATAGTTACAAACATCAAGCAAAGTATTCAGTCTCACTCTTTGTTATTCTCTTACAAGCCACCTCCCAAGTTAATTGTCTACATTTCTTTTGGCTGTATAAATAAATCTGAAATATGTAAACTGTTCTGAAAGCTATAGTATAGTGTAAAAACATCAAATAAACAATCCTAATAGGTTGAGATAGGAGAAGCATAATTTCAAGACCATTATGTGGTACACAGCACAACTCTGTCAGGTACAAACAAGCAGAAAGTGTATATGGATTGTACAATATTGGACCTATTTCTCCAATTACTAAATTAGATTCCCAGATGATAGTCAACAAATTTCTAATTCCTCTTCCTTTTGAATTTCAATCGATTAGGATATGTTGGTAATATTAATTTTCATATTAAGAGATATTAAGGAAAAGTAATTATTACTTCCTGTTATTTTTGTTGTTAGAGGTGGAATTATGTTTAGGTGGGTTTGTTGAAAGATTACTTTGCTGCTTCTTCTAGGGTGTAGTTTTGCTCCTTATGTTGGTGTTTTCCATCTATTATCCTTTGTAGGGCTGGATTTGTGGAAAGATATTGTGTAAATTTGGTTTTGTCATGGAATAACTTGGTTTTTTTTATTAGATATTTTCTTTATTTACATTTCAAATGATATCCCCTTTCCCAGTTTCCCCTCCGGAAAAAAACAAAAAACAAAAAACAAAAACCCTATTCCCTCCGCCTTGCCCCTGCTCACCAACCCACCCTCTCCTACTTCCTGGCCCTGGCATTCCCCTACACTTCGATACAGAGCCTTCACAGGACCAAGGGCCTCTCCTCCCACTGATGACTGACTAGGCCATCCTCTGCTACATATGCAGCTAGAGCCATGAGTTCCACCATGTGTACTCTTTGGTTGGTGGTTTAGTTCCTGGGAGCTCTGAGGGTACTGGTTAGTTCATATTGTTGTTCCTCCTATGGGGCTGTAAACTCCTTCAGCTCCTTCATTGGGGACCCTGTGCTCAGTCCAATGGATGGCTATGAGTCTCTACTTCTTTATTAGTCAGGTACTGGCAGAGCCTCTCAGGAGACAGCTATATCAGGCTCCTGTTAGCCAGCACTTGCTGGCATCCACAATAATGTCTGAGTTTGGTGATTGTATATGGGAAGGATTCCCAGGTGGGGCAGTCTCTGGATTGTCCTTCCTTCATTCTCTGCTCCATATTTTGTCTCTGAAACTCCTTCCATGGGTATTGTGTTCCCCCTTCTAAGAAGGATGGAAGTATCCACACTTTGGTGGACTATCTTGTTTTTCTATTTATGGTAATTGGGAGTTTTGCTGGGTACAGTAGCCTGTGCTGGCATTTGTGTTCTCTTAGGGTCTGTATAACATCTGCCCAGGATCTTCTAGCTCTCATAGTCTCTGGTGAGAAATCTAGTGTAATTCTGATAGGTCTGCCTTTATATGTTACTTGACCTATTTCCCTTACTGCTTTTAAAATTCTTTCTTTGTTTAGTGCATTTGGTGTTTTTATTATTATGTGATGGGAGGAATTTCTTTTCTGGTCCAGTCTATTTGGAGTTCTGTAGGCTTCTTTTATGTTCACAGGCATCTCTTTCTTTAGGTTAGGGAAGTTTTCTTCTATAATTTTGTTGAAGATATTTACTGGCCCATTACCTTGGGAGTCTTCACTCTCTTCTATTCCTATTACCCTTAGGTTTGGTCTTCTCATTGCATCCTGGATTTCCTGGATGTTTTTGGTTAGGATCTTTTTGCATTTTGCATTTTCTTTGACTGTTGTGTCAATGTTTTCTATGGTATCTTCTGCGCCTGAGATTCCCTCTTCTATCTCTTGTATTCTGTTTGTGATGCTTGCATCTATGACTCCTGATCTCTTTCCGAGGTTTTCTAACTCCAGGGTTGTCTTCCTTTATTGTTTCTATTTCCATTTTTAGATCCTGGATGGTTTTGTTCATTTCCTTCACCTGTTTGATTGTGTTTTCCTGTAGTTCTTTTTTTTTAAGATTTATTTATTATATATAAGTACACTGTAGCTGTCTTCAGACACACCAGAAGAGTGCATTGAATCCGATTTACAGATGGTTGAGAGCCACCACGTGGTTGCTGGGATTTGAACTCATGACCTTTGGAAGAGCAGTCAGTGCTCTTAACTGCGGAGACATCTCTCCAGTCCCACCTGCAGTTCTTTAAGGGGGTTTTGTTTTTCCTCTTTAAGGGCTTCTAGCTGTTTACCTGTGTTCTCTTGTACTTCGAGGTAGTTATTTATGTCTTTCTTAACGTCCTGTATCATCATCATGAGAAGTGATTTTAGATCCGACTCTTGCTTTTCCAGTGTGATGGACTTGCTGTAGTGGGAGAACTGGGTTCTGATGATGCCAAATAACTTTGGTTTGTGTTGATTATTTTCTTACACTTGCCTCCTGCCATCTGGTTATCTCTAGTGCTACCTGCCCTGGCTAATCTGATTGGAGCTTGTCCTTCCTGTGATCCTTGTTGTGTCAGAACTCCTCAGAATCAAGCTGTCTCTGTGATCCTGTGATTCTTTGGTCCTGTGATCCTGAGCCAGTTAGAGCACCTGGGAGTGGAGCTTCCTCTGGGTGTTGTGGGACTGGCTGCGGAATTTGTGCCCAAGGTCTGCTTAGGGCACCAGCCCAGGACAGACTGGCATTATTTTCTATCTCTTTTATATAGTGTCTTTCCTCCAATTTCTGTCACTTCTTTTTATTGCAAAAGAAAGATAAAATTTTTATTTGAATCTGGTTTGAAGTCTTAAGGAACTCTTATGAATTCCCATATTTGTTATATGTCCTAGTTAATTTTCTTTTGCTGTGAAAAGACAACTTGGCCAAGACAATTTATAAATGAGGTTTATTGAGGATCACAGTTCTAAAGAGTTAGAGTCTGTAATTATAATGGCAGGGAGCATGGTTTAAGATGCCTCAGGTTCATCCAGGTTTTCGAGTTTTGTTGAGTATAGGGTTTTGTAGTAGGATCTCATGATTTTTTGGATTTCCTCAGTGTCTGTTATGTCTCCCTTTTCATTTCTGATCTTGTTCATTATGATACTGTCTCTGTGCCCTCTAGTTAGTATGGCTAAGGGTTTATCTATTTTGTTGATTTTTCTCAAAGAACCAGCTCCTGGTTTGGTTGATTCTTTGTATAGTTCTTTTTGTTTCTATTTGGTTGATTTTAGCCCTGAGCTTGATTATTTCCTGTCTTTGACTCCTCTTGGGTGAATTTGCTTCTTTTTGTTCTAGAGCTTTCAGATGTGCTGTCAAATTGCTGGTGTATGCTCTCTCCAGTTTCTTTTTGGAGACATTTAAAGCTATGAGTTTTCCTGTTAGGACTGCTCTCATTGTGTCCCATAAGTTTGGGTATGTTGTGGCTTCATTTTCATTAAACTCTAGAAAGTCTTTAATTTCTTTATTTCTTCCTTGACCTAGTTATCATTGAGTAGAGTGTTGTTAAGCTTCCATGTGTATGTGGGCATTCTAATGTTTATGTTGTTATTTGAGGAACAGCCTTAGTCCATAGTGATCTGATAGGATGCAAGGAATTATTTTAATTTTTTTGTATCTGTTAAGGCCTGATTTGTGACCAATTATATGGTCAATTTTGGAGAAGGTACCATGAGGTGCTGAGAAGAAGGTATATCCTTTTGTTTTAGGATAAGAAGTTCTAGACATATCTGTTAATTCCATCTGTTTCATAACTTTTGTTAGTTTCACTGAATCTTTGTTTAGTTTCTGTTTCCATGATCTGTCCATTGCAGACAGTGGGGTATTGAAATCTCTCATTATTGTGTGCGGTGCAATGTGTGCTTTGAGCTTTAGTAAAGTTTCTTTTATGAATGTAGATGCCCTTTGATTTGGAGCATAGATGTTCAGAATTGAGAGTTCATCTTGGTAGATCATACCTTTGATGAATATGAAGTTTCCCTCTTTATCTTTTTTGGTAACTTTTTTGAACGATTTTATTCTATATTAGAATGGCTACTCCAGCTTTTTCTTGGGACCATTAGCTTGGAGGATTGTTTTCCAGCCTTTTATTCTGAGGTAGTGTTTTTGTCACTGAGGTGGGTTTCTTGTATGCAACAAAATGTTGGGTCCTGTTTATGTACCCAATCTGATAGTATTGTCTTTTTATTAGGGAATTGAGTCCATTGATATTAATAGATATTAAGGAAAAGTAATTGTTGCTTCC
>NW_022196906.1:117767884-117769733 GCF_008632895.1 Mastomys coucha | reverse complement strand
TTTTCTTCTATAATTTTGTTGAAGATATTTACTGGCCCTTTAAGTTGGAGGTCTTCACCCTCTTCTATTCCTATTACCCTTAGGTTTGGTCTTCTTGTTGTGTCCTGGATTTTCCAGATGTTTTGGGTCAGGATCTTTTTGCCTTTTGCATTTTCTTTGACTGTTGTGTCAATGTTTTCTATGGTATCTTCTGTGCCTGAGATTCCTTCTATCTCTTGTATTCTGTTGGTGATGCTTGCATCTATGTTTCCTGACTTCTTTCCTAAGATTTCTATCTCCAGCATTGTCTCTCTTTGTGATTTCTTAACAGTTTCTACTTCCATTTTTAGGTCCTGGATGGCTTTGCTCAATTCCTTCACCTGTTTGTGCTTTCCTGTAATTCCTTAAGGGAATTTTGTGTTTCCTCTTTAAGGGCTTCTACTTGTTTACTCATGATCTCCTGTAATTTTTTAAGGGATTTATTTGTTTGCTCTTTAAGGGCTTGTACCTCTTTACCTCTGTTCTCCTGTATTTCTTTAAGGGAATTATTCATGTTCTTCTTAAATTCCTCTAGCACCATCGTGAGATATGATTTTAGATTCAAATCTTGCTTTTCCGGTGTTTTGGGATATCCAGGACTTGCTGTGGTGGGAGTACTAGCTTCTGATGAAGCCAAGTAGTCTTGGTTTTTGTTGGTAAGATTCTTGCATTTCCCTTTTGCCATCTGTTGATCTCTGGTGTTAGATGTTCTTGCTATCTCTGACTAGAGCTTGTTCCTCCTGTGGGTCTGTAAGCCTGTGTCAGCACTTTTGGGAGATCAGCTCTCCTCTGGCAAAACCCAGGTGCAGATGGTTGTGGATCAGTTGTCTGTCCCGAGTCCTGGGGTCAGAGCACACCCTAGAGACAGGATCTCCACTTGTGGCAAAGGTGCAGAGAGGGCTGTGGATCTGTTGTCCCTCCTAGGTGTGGTCTGAAGTAGAAAGGATCCTGACCAGGCTGCCCTGCCACTTGTGAGGCGTGTGCTTCCCAGCAGGTCCTGCCTTAGAAAGTCACTGGAGAGAAAATGGCGGATCTCACCCTAGTCCCTGGGTTAGAGCACTCCCTGAAGGCAGGGTCTCTGCTTGCAAGGAAAGGGCAGAGAGGGCTGCGGATCTACCCTATCACTCCTAAGTGTAGATGGAGGTTGAGAGGATCCTGTCCCGGCTGCCCTGCTACTTGTGAGGCCTGTGCCTCCCAGCTGGTCCCGCCTTCTTGGCCAGCTTTTTAAGCCAGTCCAGTTGATTCTCAGGACCTTGGAGCTGGCCACACAATGAACCTGTTTTCTTTACATCAGCCCAGGTCCTGACACTGAACACATTTGTTAAAAAGACTATCAAGGTAATAACTGCTATCATTTTACCACTCTCAGGCTGTCCAGGGCACAGGCCTGGCCTTCATCGTCTACACTGAGGCCATTAAAAATATGGAAGTGTCCCAGCTCTGGTCAGTGCTCTACTTCTTCATGCTGCTGACACTGGGTATGGGAAGCATGGTGGGGACAGGAACAGCCATCCTCACCTCTCTGACTGACAGCAAGGTCATCTCCAGATACCTGCCCAAGGAGGCCATTTCAGGTCAGGACATATTGCTGACGCCTGGGTGGGCAGGGAAATATATGGTAATTGGTGTAATGGTTTCCTCAAGAGACTTGTGCTTCTAAGCTAACTCCAGAAGCAGTCTGTGTTCCTGTACTATGTCCTACTCAGCCCTGGGAGATCGATTACAAACTCACCCCAGAGAAGTGAGGTGGTTGGTCAGGCCATCCTTGGGTAAAGGCTAACTCCCCAGCCTGCACTCAGGTCTCCATGTTTTGAAAGCCTCCATCTGTTTT
>NW_022196906.1:117751715-117767022 GCF_008632895.1 Mastomys coucha | reverse complement strand
AGGCTGGGAACTACTGGTTTGACATATTCAATGACTATGCAGCCACACTGTCCCTGCTGCTCATTGTGTTGGTAGAGATCATAGCTGTGTGCTTTGTATATGGGCTGAAGAGGTAAGGAGACCCCAGACCCTGCCTTCTACATGGGGTAGCTAAGCTGCAGGGCCACACTTATAAGAAAATCATCCTTCCTCAATAAGCATGTTCCTTCTAGATGCCTCTTTACCCTCAGATCTCATTAATCTCTTGCTTCCTCAGTTTGGCTGCATCCAACAGCTTCTTTCTTATTTCCTGTTTTACACTTTTTATCATGGCATGCTTTCTTTCAGCCTCCAGGCTTAGATACTGATCACTGTGGATTTTCAAGAACCCTGTCCAACACTGGGCTGTTTTCAGTCTCCCAAGTGATGGAATATGCATCTCGGGCTGAAACTGTCACATAGAGCTTTCAAATTAATGGCCAATGAAATGAGGATTATAGGACCTCCTTCATTAGTTATCTGGCTAAAGTCTCAGAGAAAGTATAATAATTGGTATTTCTAGCACTTTCTTTGGTCTTCCAGGGACCACATGTTGAGAGAACCACTAGTCTAGGACCTTGTTCTTTTAGTCATCCCACAACGAGGGGAAGAGTGAGCCCTTTAGAATCTCTTCTCTACTGCTCCACTTTACTTGCTCTTTCAAGCACAAAGTGACTGTTCTGAGACCTATCACTAATGGACAAAGTGGGTACGTAGAGAAAGAGGCAATGTCACCCTGGCCCTGTGGACTGAGGAAACTGGCATCTCCTTCCACCATGCACCCTGGCCCCACCTTTTCTAGGAACTACCCTCTGTTCCACACCAGGAGCCTTCCTCTGAAGGCTGACACCGGGGAGATGGCCCATGACCCCTTCCTTCTTGGTCATTCTTCCCTCAGACAACTTCAGCCCTTTTCTCTTTCCTCAACACACCTCTCCCAGGAAAGGAAGGGATCAGATGGGCTCAGGGTCACATTCAAAGATCACTGGTAACCAGAATTGCATCTTCCTAAAAGCAGAGGATATGCAATCAGAAGCCCCTCCCTCCAGGCTCTTTCCCTGTGGTCCAAACAGATTTGAAAGTGACCTTCGGGCCATGACTGGCCGCACCCTCAGCTGGTACTGGAAGGTCATGTGGGTGTTTGTGAGTCCACTGCTCATCATCGGCCTCTTTATCTTCTACCTGAGTGATTACATCCTCAAAGGAACGATGCAGTACCAAGCCTGGGATGCTACTCAGGTATGTGATGTTCCTGCAGGGCTGAGGAAGAGAGCAGAGCCAACAATGTCACTCCAGAACACAGCCCTTCAGTTTCTGACACAAGGAACCATTGCTGTGCTGTGGGGAGGTTACAGGTGATAGATAGTATGGCAGCTTCATCAAGATGTTTCAGATGCTCGATCTAGGACAGCAGAACTAGACTCTGAGTTTTTAACTACAATGTGTTGAGACCATAATTTCACCTCCACAGCATCCCAGTAGAACTTCCCTGTATGAGTAATGTTCTTCCTTCGTAAGAGCTCCACCTAAGAGCTTTACATGTGTGCTCTCTATGGGTAAAAAGAAAAAGTGGGAGTGGTCTCTGTGCATGCTTGATGTAAAATTAAGTGTGGGGGGTAGGGTGTGTATGGGGGGGGCTGACCTACAGGCCCATTCCTTCCCATGTTACTTTTATTATCACACTGACCAGAATCCTGACATAATAAATGCGGAGAGAAAAGCTTGGGTCATAGTTTCAGAGAGGCCAGTCCATGGTATCTTGGCCTTACTGGTTGGGTGGAGTGTCATGCCAACAAGAGTGTGAAGCAGCCTTTTTCTTCACTTCCTGATAAAAAACAGATGGGAAGCCTGCAGAGACCAGATAACCCAAGAATCAACCCCCAAGTATATGCTTCCCCAGATATATCTTACTTCCTATCATTTCTAGAACCTTCCAAAGTAGAAGCTACCAGCTAGAGGAGAAAGCACCTGAGCCTGGAGGGAAGCATTTCATATTCAAACCTAAACACCAACTCACACCATTTCTCTTCCTCTTTTAGAATAGAGGCTGGAGTGAGACTACTGAAGGTTTCTCCTATCTCTTTTTTGCAGGGCCATGTGGTGATTAAGGATTACCCTACATATGCACTAGCTGTCATTGGCCTTCTGGTAGCCTCTTCTACCATGTGCATCCCTCTGGTAGCCCTGGGGACTTTTGTCACACGCCACTTCAAGAGCAGAGAACAGTCTCCTGCAGCCTGAGAACTGGAGTTTCTGCAGCTTTCCTGTCAGTCACTCACAGCTACTTCCTATATATTCAGCAGTGGAAGTTCTACAGCTCCTTTTTAAAGCCACACGTATTTTCTGCTTCCTGAATCTGCAAAGAACATTTAACTCTCTGTATTAAATTGTATGCTGATAGAAACCTAACTCTAACTGTAAAAACTCTTTTGTTTTTAAGACAGGGTTTCTCTGTGCAGCCCTGGCTGTCCTGGAACTCACTCTGTAGACCAGGCTGGTATTGAACTCAGATCTACCTGCATCCCAAGTGCTGGGAATCAACGTGTGTGCCACCACCGCCCAGCAGCTTTTACCCTTTCTCTTCCATGATGTATACTTTTGTTGCTAGAATTCATACCCTTTTGTATTATATATTCAGCTCAGATATAATTTTTGATCATTTTGACCTTTAGCTCTCATTCTTTCTTTATATGCCACCATTACAATCATGATATACTAGATCACAAACTTACCTCTGACATTGCTCTTTTGGTTGAGGCAGAGTCTTGGTATATATAGACCCCAAGTTTGTCTGGACCTAGGTTAGGCTAGAATCTGTGGTCTTCTAGCCATAGCCTCCCTATACTGGAACAACAAGTCATGTGCTACCAGGCCAGGTATATACTTTTTAGAACAGTAATTATCCTTTTGTTATTGTTTGAACCATTCCTTTGCAGAGGGTGGTTAAATGGGGGAGGAAACAGCCAATGCCAGCCTGGGTTTAAACACATTTTTATTTCACCTCTCCAGTATTTCTTGAAGAATATTTTAATGATTAATTTTCTCTGCTTTTTCTTGTCTAGCAAAGTGTTGCTTCATCACTGAAGTGAAACTTTATAGCATATTGTATTCTTGACTAGCAGATTTCTTTTAGCAGTTTGAATGTACTAATAAATCCATCTGTTATAATATAATGGATATCCCTTTATATGTGACTAGACTCTTGCTCATAGAGAAGGGGAAAATGAGCTGTAGATCAAACAGTACAAAGCAGAAGTGTAGGAGGAAAACCTGGAGTGCTATATTCAACACAATAAAAGTATATTAGAATTTTTTTTTTTCTAAATCTGATTTTACTGGTAACAAAAACTGTGTGGGATGATGTATTTAATCTGCTCTGGTGTACTACACATTTACTATGTATCCTCTCATAACTATGTTCTGAACCTCAAATACAATACATTTTATTAAAAATTAAGTGTGAGGACCTTCCTCCCAGTGCCAGTCATGTGTAGCCTTATTTCCATCAGTGGATACTAGCTTTAAAAACTGAAGACAGTGATTGATTCTATAAGTCTTAGAAGACTGGGACTTTGCAACCTTCAGTTTCATAGGAGACTAAGTTTGTGCAATCTGGTTCTTGTTGACAAGATACCCAGGTGTTACAGAGTGGTAGCTGTTAGATCGGTTTAAGTTTTTAGGTATATGAGGTGATATATGAAGATGCCAGGAGCGAATTCAACCTCATAGTTACTAGTCATACGCGGATCTAGGTGGGACTCTTCGAGCACACACACACACAACTCTCAATTAAGAATTATAGTTCTTGAGTTTCACCTTGAAGGCCAGAGTACTACTCACATGGCCCTAGCCTTGTTCCAAGTGAGTACAACAGGAAAACTGTCACTTCTGAGCAAAGGCTTCTCTTCTTTCTGTCAGGACAACCGAGAATGTCTCAAGAGAAGTCAGCTTCACTGCTGTGAGAGCCAAAGTATAGCTAGGGAGCAGGCTACAGTCAATTATGCAGGGTACACAGGGAGGGGAAATAAATCTTATAAATTAAAAAAAATAGTCATTGAGATTTAGGGATTACCTGACATCACATAGCAGGCTGATCTCTCAGTCTATTACCCAAAATTGACTATGGATAGAATGAGACCTGAAAGTGACAACTGTCAGAACTTGTCCTTGGAAGCAAGCACAGAAGATGCTAAGAAAACAATATGGTTATTCACTTTATCTGAACAGGAGGACAAGCTACAAACAACTAACAAATCATTCTCTTCCAGAACACAAAAATTCAACAAATTCATAAGGAAATAAGTAAAAGACCACAAGAGGCTCCAAACTAGAACCACGGACAATTAAAATCAAAACTATGAAAAGATGCTCAATGCTCAGAGAAATGCCAGAACAAAATGCTATTTCACACTACACTGACAAAAGTGTACTGTGACAGTATCCCAGCATGCACTTGTGTTACATGCACTGTAACACAAGCAACAGTGAAGAGAAAGGACTCCAGATATAACCACTGATATGAAGACTGAGTTCAAAGGATACATAAAGATAAGCAACAATTTTATAAAATTCAAAACAACAACAAAAAGGTGAAAACAGGCATGCTGGGACTGGTATATAATCCCAGCACTTAGAAGGCAGAGGCAGGAGGATCAGAGGTCTGGAGACAGTCTGGGCTACATAGTTAAACACTCTCTTAGAACAACTACAAAAGAAGAAAAAAGAGGGGAAGCTGGAGAGGGAGGTCAATGAGTCACAATACTTACTGTGCAAGCATGAGGACCAGAAACTGGACCCCAGTGCCTGTGAAAAAAGCAAGGTTGGCCATGCATGAAACTTGTTACTCCACGGAGACTCTGTCTCAGAGGAATAGGGTGACTGCAGACTACCTCACCATCTTCTCTGACCTCTGTACACACATAGGGTACATACACATGTGCATGTCCAAGAGCTAGGCAGATGACTCAGTTTAAGAAAACTTGCTCTTCTTGCAATGGACCCAGATTCAACTCCCAGCACCCACATGGTAGTGACAACTGCCCTTACTCCATCACACTCTCTTGGCCTCTGTAGGTACCAGGCATACATGTAGAGTACATACATACATGCAGGCAACACACAAAATAAAAATCTTGGGAGGGAAGAACGCTAGTGCTAATCTCACTGAGAAGGCCAAAATCAAGGTCAGCAACAGGTGGCAAACCAGCACTGCCTTTGTCCAGTTTTCTCTCCTTCCCTTCTGAGCTTACCTGCCACAAAGTATTAATCAGCTCACCTTTGTCCTGGTTAAGTTCCACATACTCCAAGAAGCCCCAATCACCTTCCCTCTACCTCCTTGGTGTTCTTTCTCTACTGACCACAAGAGATATACTTCCTATAGCTCCCCCAAAGATCCCCATCTCCTGGTACTGATGCTTTTGTGAATCTCTTCCCCTTGAATGACCTACAGTCACTGACTTCTAGTGCAAAGGATACAGTCAAAGTGATGCACACTCAATATTGCTGCCTGTGAAAAATTGTCTGAAGAGAATGAATAGCTTTCAGTCCAGAGTCAGCATGGATGGTCAACCCAACAAGTTGGGAGGAACTGAATCTTGCCGACAGTGACAGTTGTCTTGAAAGGGGATCCTGCCTGCCTCCAGTAGAATCTTAACTGTGCCTTGTGGAATGCTCTGAATCAAAGAAACTGAGACAATAAATACAAGTAAACACAGGCAGGTTCAAGCTGCTAAGTGTGGAAACAACTTGTTATGGTGACAGGTTAACAAGGTGAGGCCATTCAGAGCTGGTCTACTCTCACAATGAACAAACAATACATTCAAGTTACCTACCACATTTTCCTGAAGTTCCTTCACTAGAAACCCAGAGAAATGAATTAAGGAAATATGGAAATTATTCTTTAAAGCATACTCACACATGCACACACACATACAAGTAAATATGAAAACACTGTACTTATGTACAAAGCACACACACATATGTAGGTATGTAAACATATGTGCATCGTGTGTATGAAACTTGGATGCCATTATCCAGGAATTTCATCTCACTTCACACATAGGCAAGGGCTTCTTGCCATGAGTTGTTTACTTAGGCTGACACCTTTCCATGTTTTCTATGCAAACATTGAGACACAATCTCATGTAGCATAGCTGGCTTCAAACTCACTAAGTTGCTGAGGATGACCTTGAGCTGATTTTCCTCCTGCTACCTCCCAAGTGCTGAGATTATTGGTGAGGGCCATCATGCCAGGTTTACAGAGTGCTGGGGATCATGCCTCTGGTTTTGTGCATGCTGGGTAAGTGTTCTAACGACAGTGCTACATCCATCCTTAGCCCTAAACATAGTCTCCATGACATACTGTTTTCCCATTCATTGGTTGCAATCTGTACCAATTATCCACCTATATTTCCTTATTACCCTGAAACCTATTATCACTTTGAAATAAATTATAATTTGGAAGTACAGATATTTTTATGGATATTAAACATCACTAAATGTTATATATTACTAAATGTTGCCCTAGCCTTATCTATACAAAGCTATAAAAAGTGTCTAAGGTGATTACCAGAAAACAGTTTAGAAGCTATTGACCTTATTTACTTATAGTGACTAGTATTTCTATAATGATCAAACATTGCTTTAAGATTAAAAAAATACTCATGATAAAAACAGAGAAACAATACCAACAGTGGTTAGAAAAGAGTATGGCATTTTATTTTTGCATATGGATGTACAATAAATGAGTTAAACAAGATCACCGCAGGGCTCTCAAACACTGATCACTTGCAGCCTAACCCTCTGACATTAGTCCTTGCAAAGCAGCCACACTAGTGGTTCAGATTTGGTGTTTGCTGTAGCTTTTGACATGAAGTGCTTACTGTAAAATGCCCAGTAGCTTTTGAATAATATATTACAGTAGACATGTCTGGGCTTCAATGTTCCATCATTGGAACAAACTATGCTTATTTACATGTCAGAACGGGTGGCTCTATTTACTTACCCTATTGTGAGTTTTAATGACTGATTTTAAGCTACACAGGATTTTCCCAGAGTTTCTAAAAGCAATAACTCTTATTGTTTATAAAAGATAATGTTGAAAAAAGGTAATGTTAAAGGCGCTTTTAGAAATATTTAAGGATAACCTAAGATACTATTAGAAAAAAACTCTACATATTTTAAAGCAAATACTGATGTACCACAGCAGTGTTTAACTGAATTGTTTTAAGATAGTGCAATGATACTACCTTATATACTGTTCTAATATCTAAACTTCATAATTACAGTTTTAACATATAACCTGTCTTACAACTATGCATAGCTTCTGAAGCGTAGTTTTCAGTCTGCTTTATGCATAAATTAAAGTTGGTCCTTGATTTGGAGAACTATGGCTACCCGGAAGCACTAAATTTCAGACACTTATTGACAGCCAACATAAACCTTGACAGGGTGATAAAGCCAGAGTGCCATGCAGGAAAAAGCAATTGCTACCCCAAGTGAGAATCAAATCTAACACAAGACCTTCTCTGAGGCCTACATGTCTCAATGAGTAACCAATAATAATAATAATTTAAAAATTCTACAAGATATGAGAGGAAGCAGCTGGCCAGTCTAGTGTATTTTCCACAATGGAGCAGTTCTTAAAAAGAGGCGGCTTTGGACCTTTAGCATAAGAGACAGACTTTACATTCTTTGATTTCATTTATTCCTTTTAAAAAAGATAAAATATATCTGAACTTTTCATGACATTTAAGCTGTTCAAGCTGGCTGAAGCCAAGAGGCAGCTACTAGAAACTTCAAATAACTCTAGATCCCATTCTCCTCTTCCTTACTGTGAAGCTACAATTTAGCAAACTACTTGCCCTTTAAGAGACATTCTATAAGCATAGTAGAATTAGCATATTATTAAACTCTTAAGAAAAGCCCAGATACATGGAAAATATGCTTGCTAACAGTGACTGCTTTACAATGGCAATAATGAAACAGAGCTAGAAAAATAATTTGTTTTAAATAATGAAAGAAGTTAAATTTTTTAAAATATATTACTTATCTGTGAACTTCTGACTTGACAGTGAATAGATTTCTTCTATTCTGTGAGCTGAATTTAAGCTACATTTTAATTATACTATAGCTTCAAATTATAAATATAACCATCCCAACAGTAAAGAGATCATCAAAGTAGTAATATCAGATCAATTCTAAGACATTACCCAGCCCAAACCACAAGAGGTACTTTTGGATAAAGGCTTTAAGAAGACCTTGGAGCTCATGTGGAAAGCAGGTCAGTAAAGACTCCAGTTCTGCATCATGGAGTCTTCCACGCCGAGCCGCTTTCCACAAACACAAATTCAGTCTATCTTTTCTTTCTGGACCAGTCTGGGAGCATCAACAAAATCCTTGCCATTGTAAAGAATAATAAAAAATGTTCCAATGCTTGCAACTCCCCAGAAGAGGACATATGCCAGTGTTTCTGTCCAAGTGTCACCTGTTGATATTAAAAACAAAGATAATACACCATTTGTGATACCAGATCTAGTGGTCAGCTGTATAGCACAACTTCACACTGAAGTTTATTAGTATGTCCACAGGAAAAATACACCATCTTAAGTTTTAAACCAGGTGTCTAAATTCTGCAGGCTCAATAAACCATCAGCTGTGGGACCCTAAGAACTTGTTGTCTCTGTGACAAGTTCTCAGCAATATTGAGGCTACTGACAGAGGCCACACTGTGGGAACTGGACTACTCTTTTTCAAACTTCCATACAAATCATAATTATCATTGAGATTAAATAATTAACTAGCACAAGAAATTACTACTAACAGTTTAATCACAGTTCTACAATCAATACCATATTATCAAAATACCTATACAAAACACACTTTACAGAATGTATATTTTTAAACTCAACTGTATAAATCATATTGCAACAGCATTTAATACAACTCTGCTGGTTGAGTTTATTAAGGTCAACAGCACCCATGAAGCAAAGGCCTATTTTGTTTTTCTCTTTGAACAGCTAAGCCTCAGCTCACTTCTCTCTTGCATCTGCTGGTCTCAAGTGTGGAGAAACACATGCAGAGTCAAATGGCCAATAAGATCATTCAAGGAAAGGAAGCCAGACCACATCAGAGGTTGTGATGCATCTATGTTCCCTCTTGAAAAACACAGCAAGGGCTGGAAATCAGCAACTCCTATCCGCAAGCATTAACTGATAGGACACTATCCATAGTATTCAGTATTATTTTTACTCAAAATTATCCCTAAATTTGCAACATTATCAGCTTTCAAAACTTGGAGTTTTTTAGTTGTTATGCAGAACCAGCATATTGTTTGTTTGCTGAGTTGTCCTGGTTTGGTTTCTATCGCAGTGATAAATATCATAACCAAGAGCAACTTGGAGAGGAAATGCATTATCTGGCCTCTACTTTACAGTCTATCACTGAAGGAAGCCAAGGTCAAAACCTAGAGGCAGGAACTGAAGCAGAGATCATGGAGGAATGCTCAATAACGGACTGCTCTCCATGGCTTGCTAGTCTGCATTATTACACAGTCCAGGAGCACTTGCTCAAGGGTGGCGCTGCCCAGTGTGCTAGGCCATTCCTCATCAATCATTAATCCAAAAAACGCCCCCACAGACTTGCCTACATGACAATCTGATGGAGGCATATTTTCAAGGGAAGGAAGTTCCCTCTTCCCAATAGATTTTAGCTGTGTCAAGTTAGGGAAAAAACAAACCAACCAACCAGGACAGGACTGAAGCAAGACCTCAAGCATGCCCAGCAAGCACTGTGCTTTTTCAGACCAAGAACGGAGCTTCCTATAAACTACTGGACACTCCCCAGAGGACCTCTCCACTCACTCAGGCCTTATCCCTGCAGAAGCTCTTTAACCTATGGTGAGCATAGAAAACCAAACAAACCCATCCAACAGGGAGTGGCTCCCAGGGAACAAGCACCCACTGTGCAGTGTTTAAGACCCAAGTCAAAGATCCAGGGAGTGACAGAAACCAAGTGTTGGCCTCGGAGCAACCAGCACATGCTGCCTGGATTTGTCCTTTTCCCTTCCTGTCATAAAACCTGACACAGACTCATAACCATAGTGCAAGCAATTCCTATACCCTTTTCTGTTTTTACTGTATATAAGAATGGGTTCTCAAGTTTTAGAAGGTCAAAGAATATACTACTTGAGACTACATGAAATAAAGACAATACTGTCTACTGTCTGGCTCTTTACACTAGTTTGCTAACTAGGAGAGCAAGTTACTATGGTCTTTCCCCTCTATTCAACATTGTTGTATTTTATCAAAACATGTAGTGATTGTTTACAGTGCTAAACTCTGATGAGGGCAGAGATGTATGGCACTGAGCCTCTTAAGAAGTACAGGCTGATGGTAATAGAGCTGAGGATGATGGTGGTATGATGCCAATCCCTAATTCAGAAAACACCTGAGGGCTTACTGTAAGCTCAGACATAGCAGACAAAACAATGAACAAAATAGTCTCTGCCTCAAAAATCTGATGATTGGATGGTAAAGGCAAGTGAGAAAATCATTCGATGCAGAAAAATACATATAGGTCACCAGGAGGAGATTCTACCTCTAAAAAAAAAAATAAATAAATTTCTGAGTTCAATGGAAGACAAGCACAAGGAGTGCTATGGAAAGCCAAGATTCTACATGGAGGGAGAAAAGGGTATAGGGGTCAGAGAGGAGCACCTGCAGAACCATCAACATGGCGCTTTAGAGAGACGTTTCAGGACAGCCAGGGCTAACCAGAGACCCAGTCTTAAGAAACAAAACAAACATCAAAATATTATGAATGGGGCCAGAAAACTTCTCAGTGGGTAAAAGCACTTGTCACACAGGCAAGGTAATCTGAGTTTGATCCCTAGAACCCACTGGGCAAGGAGAGAACCAACTCTTCAAAAGTTGTTCTCTGACCTCTGCATATGTACCACGGTAAGTATTGCCTTACACAGCAACATACACATACAAATAATAATTAATTAAAAAGATTATGAAGGGTTAGCTTGTTTCTAGCAGGCAGAATGATAATTTTCTTTTCATTTTTGCCTAATTATGTTCTCTATAATTATTATATATTTTTTTGGTAATAAGAAAAAAAACCATAAAAACCTTATGCTAAAAAACAGAGCCAGTCAGATGTCTCAGTAGTTAAAGGTACTTGTTTTGCAAGCCTAGTAGCATGAGTTTGACCCCTGTATGTAAAAACGGGAGAACTAATTCCACAAAGTTGTCCTCTACCCTGTGTGTGTACACCCCTCATGTGATAACAGTAATTAAGGGGGGGAGATAAGGGAGAAGAATCACTAAAACACTCCGTTTGAAAATGCCATGATATCAAATAGCTTGTATGTTAATTTAAAATAAAAGAAAGAAAATGAGATTCTAAACAAAGAATCACCACTATCAATAATAGTAACAACAACTAGTAGGAATTAGAGATGCATCTTAGTGCACAGTGATGCCTAGCACTACATACATACATATAAAATAAAACCGAATTATCAAACTACTCATTAAACTTAATAAGTAAACATCTAGTGCTGAGTGTACTTAAGACTCAAATGCATTATATAAAGGCAAGCACCATGGCAACACACCCTTAATCACAGCACTCAGGGGGCAGAGGTGAGCAGATGTTTTTAGTTCAAGGCCAGCTTGATCTACATAGAGAATTCCAAGCCAGATAAAGAGAAATAGTAAGACCCCATATCAAAAGGGAAAAAGAAGAAGAAGAAAAAAAAAGAATATGAAACAAGAGTCCACTTACCAGCCATAAGCAAACAGATGATGCACATTGAAAAGGCAACAACCATGATGATAGGCAACTGAAAAATAATTGAAAGACTCAGCTGTTAGGAATAATCAGTGGTTATAAAATCATGCAGGCTCACTTAGCCTGGAAAAGTGAAAAACTTCTGCAGGCTCAAACACACAATTTTTTTTCCTTTGGGGAGTGGGAGTAAGGTTCCGTTTTTAAACCAAACACCACTATTTATGGCTTCAATCACAGTGACAAAAGTCTTCATACAGATAAAGTTATGAGATCTAAGGAAGGATGCTTCTGCTCCAAATACTTGGCCAAATACTATATAGGACAACAGACCTCTCTCCCAACCAGGGCACTTTGCCATCAGGTAGAAGGCCCTAGAGAAGCTGCAAAGTCTTGTGAATATAGGAGAAAAGAGAAGCCAAGTCTCCCAGACATACTTTGCCTTTCATTTACAAATTCATCTCTAGCAATTCCCTGGTCACAAGAGAATTGAAGTTCTGAAAAAAGAACTCCTGTGTTCATTCATAAAAGGATGTATGGTAGAGTCATGAAAGAAAGCAGATGTACAGAGTTATTTTTTTTCTGTAATCTTTTCTTCAGGAGGGAAATATAAGTATATATTCCATTTATAACAGCATGCAATTTTTTCTATAGAGGTGTTTTCTATACTTTCAGACATAATACTTCCAATCCTAAAAATCATAGAAAGTTTCTTACCGCCAGGAATTTCCAGTCCCTTGGAACACTTAAAGGACTATGAGATTCTAATTCATCCACTGAATAGTTTCCAAGAAATAAGTCTATGGAATCCTAAAAAATAAAGAAATTAAATTGTGAACTTTCCAAATTTAATTTGACTACATTGAGCAATAAAGCAAAGAGATAACCATTCAATGGCAGGCAAACAAACAAACAACGCCCCCCCCCCCATCAAATACAAACTTACTTGTCTAAATCCATCAGAAAAGTTGTTCTTGTAATACCGTAATAATGAGTTGAAGCCATCCATTAAAAGTCCCAACTGAGTTCTTTTTCCAGTTCTGGTTAAAAAAAGATCCAGTTTTAAATTATATACATGAATTCTAAATTATCAGTTTCATGACCTGTGACTGTTATAGAAATCATAAGCAGCAAAGATATTAAAAATTATTCCTGAAAATACAGACATTTTACAAGTCACTAGCAAGAAATATATATAGTGTCCCCTTGTATCTATAAAGAACCCTACTCTACAGATGTATCTACAGTCCCTCAGATAAAAAGATGTAGTGTTTCCGCACACCCTATTCATACCCTCTTCTCATTTCTAAGTCATATATGATGTCTGATACAATGCAACTATGAAGCAAATAGATACTATCCTGTACTGTTGAGGAAATGAATAGAAAAAGATCTGCACATGCTCAGAACAGATACAAACACTTTTTCATGAACACTTTGGTTAGTGGTTGAGTGGATCCATAGACACAACCCATGGATAAGGTCAGTTTTATTTGTTCTCTAAAGCATTACCAAAGTAGACACAAGAAAGTGAAATAGTTTTAGCTACAAAAACAAAACAAGAACTATGAGAAGAAGTACAGCCCATGTCAGGAGGTATAAAACAGCACAGCAACTAGGAACCACATTTGCTCCCAGGGAACCTCTACAGTGTAACAGAAAAGACCCAAAGATACTGAGAACAAATGACAGGAGCAGGTGCATGGTTGGGAGCTTTGCAGAGGTGCAGCTCACAGGCTGTGTCTGGTGACTGAGGTGCAAAATGATGTCTGAGAAGCACCGTAGAGCCCTCAACCCTCTCTATGCATCAGACTGCCCCAAGGGGGCTAAGAACCCACCAGTTCCCAAGCTTTGTCTTCAGCAATCCTGACATGACAGCTCTAGTGAGGCCCAGGTGCTTGGCTTATAGAACTGCTTCCTGAAAGCTGACCACAGAACCCTAGAACTCCAGAAAGCATTGGGACTACAAACCACTGGTGTGGAATACAAGTTAAAAGTGTGGCTTACCTTGTGAAGTCAGTCTTCAAGGCACCGGTTCCTGCATACTGTTTGGCACAAGCATTAGCATTATCGGCCCAGGCTTTGGGAAAAACAAACAAATACATAAACAAAAACAGCTGATAATGATTAAGGTATCAACTAAAGTTTTAATGCAAAATATTAATTTCAAAATTTGAACAACTTTGCTCCTACTAAGAAGTTACCTACCATTTTTGTAAATCTTCTCAAATTCTTCTTGTTCTTCAAGCTTTTGTCCCACATGCAAAACTCCTAGTCTCTAGAATAAGAATCACATCCGAATTTATGAGACTTTAGTAGACCTGACATAGGAAGAAAAGACAATAGTTCCCAAATCCTATAATGGGGGTTCTTGTCCTACTGGTGCAAAGCACAGGTGTGCTTCAGCTTGTCCACTCACTAAAAACCACATGAAGCCCCAGAACAATAGCTAAATGGTGCTCAGGAGAAAGAAGAGAAAAGTGAAAGGTGCTATGAGACTGAAGTCATTACTCACTTCTTCCCTTCCACTCCATTCACCCTCCTCAGGTCTTATACCCCAGGCTTCCACATTCAAGTCACAGAAGTCTTTCCACTCCAAGTACCTCTAAGAATCTGATGAGTGATACATATCAATCCTCTCCCAAACCTGAGCTTATATACACGTGCAAGCACACACGCACACACGCACACATTCACTCCTTTATAAAATTTCAAGGGTTGCTGAGTCCCTAAATCCCCTTCTCTATGGACTCTTTGGGGTCTACCAACCACATATTGAGAAGCCCTGTCCTTGATTTTTGTTTCAAGTCATCAGCCCTCTGAACCACCTCAGGTAACGCCTCACTACGTCTTCATCAGTGTGAGTCAGAACGCCCTCAGTAGCTTTTAGCTGAGCAAAAACTGCCCCTACAATAGGATAGTTCCCACACTAGCTGACAAGACTGCCTCAAAGACTTCTGCCCAAAGATGCTCTGAAGCTCATTATGTTCCATCAAACTGTGTCTACCACGTGAACTAGATTACAGAGCCTAACTCAGAAGGTTGTTGAATCTGCCAGGGACCAAGTCACTCTTAACCCTTTTCAACTGAACATGATAGCTGAAGCATCTTCACTAGACTGACACAACACAGCATAAACCAGAGACTGCTCATTACTCCTTTGGCACAGTTACTTTATGACTCAAGAAAAATTCATTCTAAAGCAGAAACCAAAATTTCATGAGTATTAGAAAATTGTCATTTTCTGATTTTTATCCTTAAACACTTATAAATTTTTATCTAGATAGAAACATACAACAAATGCCAATGTGACTTAGAAATCTAGGCTTGTCAGTCACAAACACACACACTATGTGTATATATATATATATTATATATATATATATATAATATATATATATTAAGAAACTTTAAACTAAGAAGCTAATGTTCCTTGTCAGAACAAGAGATTAAAACAAAAACAAACAAACAAACAAACAAACACCCAAACCAT
>NW_022196906.1:117742951-117751705 GCF_008632895.1 Mastomys coucha | reverse complement strand
ATCTCCCTGGTTCAACTCCAAATGCTATGACTATAGCTGTGTACCACAGAACTCAGTTTATGTGGGATCAAATCTAGAGCTTCACTCATACTAAACAAGCACTCTACCAACTGAACTATACCTCCAAAACAATTTTGATATACTAATAAATTAGGGGAAAAAGTTGATATGGTAGCACAGGTCTGTAATCCCAGAATTCAGGAAGCTGAGGCAAGGAAATCAGGAGTTAGAAGACTATATGTGCTACAGAGTGACCCTGCCTCAGAAACAAAAAGTAAAACAAAAGAATAGGCATGTATTACACAAAAATACCTAATACAGCTAGAGTATAATGGAATGGATTCACTTATTCATTGCTGAAATCAACATAAACTGATATGAGGCCTCTTAGAAAGTAATATATTTATTCTCTTTAATTCTATAATTCCACTCCTAGGAATTAACCCAACTAAAGTTAGTTTAATTATCAACCTGACACAATCTATAGTCACGATTAAGATAACCTATGAGCTAATCTGTAGGGAGATTGTCTTGATTACACTACTGATGTGGGCACCCAGCTTGAAGGTGAAGAACACTACTCCTTTGGGTGCTGAACTGTGAAAATAAGGGAAAGTGAGCTGAGCATTAGCAAGAATGCAAACATCCATCTATCCATCCATCCACCCATTCATATTCTTTCTCTCTCTCTCAATCTTTCTCTCTCTCTCTTTCTCCCTCCCTCCCTCTCCCTCTCCCTCTGCCTGGCCCTCTACCTCTCCCTCTTCCTCCCTCCCTCCCTCCCTCCTTCCCTCTGCCCTTGACTATGGCTGCAAGTAGCTGCATTGGGTTCCTGATGCATTGACACCCCCAAGTTATATAACAATTTCCTCCAAGATAAAACACTCCATCTTGCAGGGAAGTTTCTTATGACTAAGGAAGTAGTGTCAGCATGTCACTGAAACTGACCAGAAACACTAGGTGTAAAATGATGTCCCTCCCCAATTTATATAAATGGTAGTAAGGACTGCTGAGACACCCTCAAACCCACAAGATGGCTGGAAGAGACTCTTCAGCCTTTCAAGCTGCCTGCAAGTCAGGTAGTATCTCCCAGGTTTGCAGTATCATGAGCTGTCACCTGGTAAGTTGGGCTTTCAGTATTACAGCTGTGCTTGAGTTATTTCTGCTTCCATAAGTAACCCATCACTCACACTCCTGTAAGCCTCAATAAACTCAGACTCGCTAGATTGGACTTCAATAGTTATCCTTACTTTGTTCTGTTGTGGATTCCCTATCTGGAATTCATTTTGTTCATGTCTCCCCAGGGATACATTCATAAGATACTTCACAGGAATGGACTACAACCTGGAATTGTGAATTAGAATAAACTTTTGCTCCCTAAATTGATTTTGTCAGCCTACTTAATGAAAGTGACTGGAAAGGCAACTAAAACCCAAAGGAAAGTATTCAAGTTAATAATATTAAAAATAGATACATTCTCTATAGTATTACTTAAAGCCCCCAAATATAGTAACATAAATGGTTTAATAAATTATAGTTCAATATATACTATTAAAACTACTAAAGGAAAATGGTACAGTGAAAACTACAAATGTGCTCTGATGATAGTTATGGATAACTTGTACACCAATAATGGCAAGGTACAAAAATAAAAAAGTCAGGTTAGGGTTCAGGCAACATGAGTACTTTTTGTTGCTGGTTTTCAAAAGTAAAGGTTCTTTATTTTTTTTCCTACAATTTTTTTTCAATAAAGTAATATTCACCTGCAGCTGTGCCTGAAGGGAACGCCGAGCTAATAAACTCTGTATCACATTCGTTCTGTCTAGACAGTCCATGCAGTTGCTGCGGAAAACTCCTTCCTGGTTTGTCACCACCTTGCCAGCAGAGTCTACTAAAAAATAACTGAAACACATTTGTGTGAGCACTCGATACCAAAGTACACTGCTCCTAGTACACAGGTCTCACAAGGTGACCTTAGTAAAACCCATAAGTTACAAGGTAAGATGGAGTGGACAGTTAAGTTTTTTTTTTCTAGACAAAATAGGAATCTGAATAGTTGAGGCAATAGCTCCTTTTCTAAAACAGCTTTTACAGAAGCCATCACACATAGAGAAGCACAAAGAGAACAGTAAAGGAAAAAACAACCATATTTCCTATGGTTCCTTTAACATGATTATTTCACCATGTCCCAACATAAAAATCTCTATCAGAATCTGAATTACAAATAAAAATTCTTGGCCTTGACAATCAATAGAATCAGAACATTCTGAAGCAAAGGTTGGAAAAAGCATTTAAAATTTTTTTCTCTTTTAAAATGGATGACTATGCAAACAGAGAAAATAGGAAAAGTACATTTTTTTAAAATCCAATTATCCTCTCCCCAATCACTCAAATATGTATACAGTAGCCAAACATGGTGACAAGCTCCTGTGATGTTTTTATTTTTTTAACAAGATCCTCAGATAACAGTATGAACTAAAAAAATTTGACAACATTCAATCTGTTACCAACCTTAGCACCATAACCAACTTCCTAGATGTATAACTTTAGATAGTAGATCTAGCATCTATATATATGTATCTATATCTATATATATATTTTTTTTCAAAACAGAGGTACTAGTAATACTGTTAAGCTGCTCTAAGGTCTGAATGAGAGAAAACATAACATACAACCCAAATATCTAGTAAAGTCTGTATGCCTTAGTTTGAAAACTAGAAAGTAAAATTATTCCCCCAAATCCAACAGTTTCATCAAAGCTAGATTGAAATTGTCATCTTAGGAAGAAGGGCTTTGAGGAAGATATTTAGACAGATAGCCACTTTACATAATGTCTTTTCAGGGTAAGTGAAGCTGGCTCCAGCTAGGGAACATACATGTGCATGTATGAGCACACACAATGTCACTACTACACATACAGGAAGTTTATAAACATTACTACACATACAGAAAAAGTCTACTGGGCAAGTATCAGTACTTCACAAATGGAGAGACAACTATTTAAGAATGTCCACCCCTTCAGTCTCTGCCCCACCTAGGGATCCATCCCGATACACAGTCACCAAACCCAGACACTACTGTGGATACCAACAAGTGCTTGCTGACAGAAGCCTGTTATAGCTGTCTCCTGAGAGGCTCTGCCAGTGCCTGACAAATACAGAGGTGGATGACAGATTGGTGTATAGATTGTTTTGGTTTTAAAATAAGACCAATATATGTACAGGAAATAATAAACATGTGAACCAATGCACTAAAATATGTAGCAAACATTCAAAAAGCACCACAATGATGTTCAAATCTTTTGCTCCACTAATTCAACATTGAAGAGTTTTTTTCTAGGTAAAATTTTAACACAAGTAAAAAGATAAACACATACTCATCCAAATAGAAGCACTTGCAGCACTCTTTCAGAGATAAGCAAAGACCCAGACACTACGTGATAGGAAGGAAGCATCTATTTAAAGCTATGTTGTGACCTAACAGGCTGCAGAGAGGATACTGAAAATTGTCATTACAAAGGCTCCTAACAGAATGCTGTGATAAAATGACAGACCACTAAAAACAAAATAGTAATAAACCAACTGCGATTATGTAAAAATTTGGAAAATACTATTAATAGTTCTGACATCAATCCATTTGTAAGAATTTAGAGTTATTCTTCAATCAATAACACTCTTCCATTATAAAAATTAAAATAATAAAACAGCATACATAAGCACTGACAACCCAGTGAAACAGCTTCACAAATCTGCTAAATTATATATAATTAATAAGACTGACCAATACATCTCTCTCCCCCTTACCGTTCTAAAGAAGTAATATGGCTTACCTTAATTCATCCTGCATTTCTGCTACTTGATCCAATAAAATACTCAGTCGATCCCATCTCATATTTTTACACTCCTTATGGAAGTCAAAGGCAATATATCTACCAAAAAAACCAAACCAAAACCAAAACCAAAACAAAACAAAACAAAACATACTCAGAAACTGAAACCATTCAATTTTCTTCTATTAATAATACCCCTATAAGGTGATTTTCCTATATTAGAGCATGCATAATGTTTAGGAATATAGAGCCTCCTTCATTTTGGGATACCACCACCACCATTACTGTCTCTCACACACACACATACACACACACACCACTCCCATGCTCATATATGGTAGAGGTCATATTAATTAAATTATAAGATAAGATTTATTTTTATGTTATTCTAGAGGCCTACAGATAATAGTAGAGAAATACAGCAAATGTGAGTGAAGCAGATAAGCTGTAAAGTACTGAGGTATACACTTCAAGAGGAGGTACAATCCAACTGAATAACATATATTTTCTATCCCTGTATGCAAACAATGTGGTTTCTTCTTACCATTTTCCAGATCAGTATGTTCAAAGTATTGGATTAGGCTGGGTATCTGTTGTGTACTAGGGGTTGTAAGAAGTGCAGGGAAGCAAGACAGTCCCTGTAGTGTTAGCTACTGCCCAACCCAACCACCCCCCCCCAAAAAAAATCACTTTCCTTTACCAACATCTATACATGCATATGTATGTGCAGAGAAAATTTTGTGAATCTTTATAATTAACTTTGAATATTTAAGAAGTACAACTCTAAAGCCAGGTTATATCTAAAGGTGACAGTGTCCTACCATTCGCTTAAGAAGGGGGAAAATCATTAGCCAAGCCCTGACAGTCAATGGAGAAGACTGGCTCCATGAAACCTGGCATATACCCCAACTTCCTGCTGAGGGATCACAGCGAGCAGGAGGCCAGGAAGGACTGTGCTCCCATCTGAAGAGTGAAAATGCAGACAAAGCATCCATTGCTGTGTAACACCCTTGCTCTACCCACAGAGTATAGGGTTCTAGCACATAACAGACTCTACCACCTCAATGGTTCTTAAGAGAGAACTATAACCCCAGAAATTCAATAAATGTAGCACTATAAGTTATTTTAGTGCTGTAATCAGAATTATCAGCTGTAGCCTTGGCTTCAACAGACCATCACACAGAGTATCTCAAACCACTGCCTTGTGACTTACTGGACTGATACTGCTTCAGATAAGAGTACTAGGGCTGGCGAGATGGCTCAGCGGGTAAGAGCACTGATTGCTCTTCCAAAGGTCTTGAGTTCAAATCCCAGCAACCACATGGTGGCTCACAACTACCCATAATGAGATCTGATGCCTTCTTCTGGCACATCTAAAGACAGCTACAGTGTACTTATGTATAATAATAAATAAATTAAAAAAAAGAAACTTAAAAAAGAAAAGAGTACTACAAGCTAAACTGACCCAACTCATGCAGTGGTAAAGGCCAGATCAAGTTAAAAGCTGAGATTCATGAGGCTGAAGAGATGGTGCAACAGTTAACAGCACTGGCTGCTTTTCTAGAAGACCCAGGTTTGATTACCAATACCCACATGGCAGCTCACAACCATTTGTAACTCCCCTTCTAGGGGATTCAGTACACATGTCCTGGCTTCAGTGGGCACTGCATGAATGTAATGCAGATATACATACAGGCAAAACACTCATACACATAAAAGTTTAAATATCTTCAGAAAAAAAAAAAACTTACATTCATGACCTAATAAGCCATTGCTTTGCAAAACCTTGGTGAGATTTTAACCAGGGACAAAACATAAAATTGCTCTGTAAAATAAATTATATCAGAGAAATTTTCAAACCAACCAAAAGTAAAATTATGTTTTTACCTGGTTACTAGAAATATGCAAAAGCAGAGGACTAGAGCAACGGCTCAGCAGTCACAGCACTTGCTTATCTTCCAGATGACTCATGTTCAATAGCCAGTATCCATGGACACTCCACATGCACGCACACGCACACATGCACACGCACACGCGCGCACACGTTTTTCAGATGCAAGTTGGAGTATAATGGCATACTCTTTATATTCATATAAGTACACATGTGCCTTGAAAGGATCCACACAACAGAAATCCATGAGATACCTGATCATCCCACTTCCCAAGGATGACACCATGTTTGCAAATGTTTGCTCAAGTGGTTTCTCTGATCCCTTGTGGTTAACCTGTAAGAAATTTAAAACAGCATGACTTTCTAATTAGATAGTAAAATAACAAGGACACTCTAAGCTTTCATTTTGGCACAGAAACACCAGAAAGAGGAGGAACTGATCTGAACCAACTTTGTAGGACCTATTGAAATGCAATCAGTTTACAGCAACCAGTAAATAGCCTATCAAGAAAAGGCCACCTTCCAACCACAGAATTCTGTCCTTTCTTCTCACCACACAGGGTGATGAGTTTTGTGGAAAACACTAGCAATCTTGTTTCTAGCTCCCTTTGTCAAACCAGTAGAAGCAGACCAGAGCCGATGTACACAAAACTATATGTACATACATGAAGGAGTAAATTATCTGTGCTATGTAACTAAATGAAGGTCAAAAAACATTGGACTGACTGTAAAAGCTACAACTGCACTACTAGCCAGTGGATACCTGGGGCAAGAGATTCATTCTGGACACAGACATAAAACAGACCTAAAGTCCAGCAAACAAAGTGATGTTCTTTAGAAAATAGGGCCATTCAAAAGCAGCAGTATTTATGAAAGACTTCAGAAAACTACTTCCATACTCAGGCAAGAAACATGTCCTGAGAAATCCTAAATACTGCAGATGTCACTGCCCACTGCTCTTTAGCTTTGAAACATATCTGGCTGGCAGGCAAATAGATGGCTGTCTCAGAACAGAGTCAGTTTGCAAAGAATGTTGTTATTTTGTTCTTTTGTCTTTTCTCAGTTCCTAAAATTCCATGAAATCTGGAAAAACATTAGCTTAAATACTAAAAGAGAGTCTTCAGTGAGCATATATGATGAGGAAAATCTTTGCAAAAGTGTCTGGAAAAGGTCTCTCAACGGATCACTATGATCTTAAAAAAAAAAAAAAAAAAAAAAAAAAAAAAAAAAAAGCAAAACAACAAAACCAACTGCAACCATGTCTGGAAAGAAACTTGACCCCAGTATAATAATAATCCAAAATATAATTTTTAAGGAAATAGTCATATAAAGAAACAGGGAAAAAATGGCTTATCCAATACACAAAAATTTAAGAGATAAAACAAACAGTGATAAAAGGGAATTCCATTACTGCAAATGTATATAATAAAAACAAAGAAACAAAAAGCTAGCTGGGTGTGGTACAACATGCTTTTAATTCTAGCACTCAGGACACGGAGGCAGGCAAATCTCTCTGAGTACAAGGAGGATGTGGGTTCAATTCCCAGCACCCACATAGTGGCTCCCAACCATCTATACAGTTCCTGGGGACATGATGATAGCTTCTAGCTTCTGTGGGCCCCAGGCACACACAGGTAACATACTTATACAAATTAAAATAAAAATAAATATTTGAAAATAAAGGAAGGAAGAAAAAGATAGCTTCAAATCAGTAACCTAATTTTACGCTTAAAGGGACTAGAAAAACAAAGTAAATCCAAAGGTAGCAGAAGAAAAGGAATGATACAGATTAGAGCAGAAATAAATAAAACACACAGAAAACTAACAGAGGAGACAACCGAACAAATACTGGCTCCTGGAAAAATCAATAATATAGACAAGAAGCTCAGCTACAATGAACAAGGAAAAAAAGAGGCAAGATTCAAATTACTAAAACCAATAATGATAATGAGGGTACTGCTAAGAACTTTTAGAAAATTAAAAAGAATTATAAGAGGATATTATAACATTCATGCCAAAAAATGTACAATCTAGATTTAAACAAATTTTTAAAGACAAAACAAACAAACAAAAAAAACCAATTTACTAAAACTGAACCTTGAAGAAACAGAGAACTGGAATAGAAAGTTGGATTTGAGGGCTGTCTGTGACTCAGACTCTGTTACCTGCCTCTGGATCCCTTTTCCTTTGCACCCTTCTTCAGCCTTAGTGGAAGAAGATGCCCTTAGTCCTGATGTGACTTAATGTGCTAGGGCAGGTTGGTACAGGGTGTTTGTGTGGGGGTCAGGGAATGCTCCCCTTCTCTAAGGAGAGCAAGGTATGGTGGAAGGGGGTGGGAGGGTGAGACTGGGAGGAGAGGAGGAGCTGCAATCAGAATATAAAGCAAATTAATTAATTACTGAAAAAAATTGATTTGGCGGCTCACATTTAATTCTAGCACTTGGGAAGTTGGGTCAGAAGGAACACTAAGAGATCAAGAGTAGCTTGGGCTAACAGCGAAAACTTGCCCCAACCTCACTAACCTCCCCAGTCCACAAAAAGAAAATCTAAACAGACCAGTAAGTAGGAAGGAGACTGAATCAGGCTTAAAGAAAAGCCCCAGATCAGATGGCTTAACCAATCAATTTAACCAGTCAAGTTTAAGGATTTAATAAGAATTAGTACCACTATTCTTTAAACTTCATTATGCTCTTAAACTCATTCATAATAACCAAAAGATAGAAATAAAGCAAATGTCTGTTAATTCATGAATAGATTTTAAAAAAGGTCTTACTGTCAATAGGACAAAATGGCAACCAACAAATTGGGAAAAGATCTTTACCAATTCTATATCTGATAGAGGGCTAATATCCAATGTATACAAAGAACTCAAGAAGTTAGACTCCAGAGAACCAAATAACCCTATTTAAAAATGGGGTACAGAGCTAAACAAAGAATTCTCAACTAATGAATACCAAAGGGCTGCGAAGCATCTAAAGAAATGTTCAACATCCTTAGTCATCAGGGAAATGCAAATCAAAACAACTCTGAAATT
>NW_022196906.1:117738637-117742496 GCF_008632895.1 Mastomys coucha | reverse complement strand
ACAAACCACAAGAAACTCAAGAAGAAGGAAAACCAAAATGTGGACATTTCATTCCTTCTTAAAAGGGGTACAAAATACCCATGGAAGGAGTTGCAGAGACTAATTATGGAGCAGAGACTGAAAGAAGGACAAGCCAGCTTAATATAGCTATCTCCTGAGAGGCTCTTGACAGTACCTGACTAATACAGATGTAGAGGCTCACAGACATCCATTGAACTGAGTACAGGGTCCCCAATGAAGGAGTTAGAGAAAGGACCAAAGGAGCTGAAGGGTTTGCAGCCCCTTAGGACGAACAAAAGTATAAACTAACTAGTACCCTCAGAGCTCCCAGGGACTCAACCACCAACCAAGGACTATACATGGTGGGACTGATTGTTCTGGCAGCATGTGTATAGTAAAGGATTGCAAAGTCGATCATCAATGGGAGGAGATGCCCTTGGCCCTGTGAAGGCTCTGTGCCTCAGTGTAGGGGAATGCCAGGGCCAATAAGTGGTAGAGTTTAGGGTGGCAGGCATAGGGAGGGGGGAGGCAACAGGGGTTTGTTCTTGTTGTTTTTGTTTGTTTGTTTGTTTGTTTGTTTTTGGAGGGGAAACTGGGAAAGGAGAAATCATATGACATGTAAATAAAGAAAATATCTAATAAAAAAAGGTCTTATACACCTAGATATTATTTAGTCTTTAAAGTAATATAGCTCTGATAAACATGGATATTATACTAAATGAAACAAGTAAAACACAGAGGACAAATGTTGTATGATTCTATATGTATGAGAAACAAAAATAGACAAATTCAGAAGGATTGAGAGTAAAGTAAAAGGAATCACTAGGAGCTAGGGAAAGATGGTAAATGAAAAGACTATTTACTAGGATCAGAGTTTCTGTTTGGTATGATAAAAAGTTGTAGAAGCATTAATTTAAAATTAATTTTCCTGTTAATTAAAAAGTTTTTATTTTGTTGCCCATCCCCTCAAAACAGTCAATCTTACCAGATTAATTATTACTTGCTTTCCATAAATAATTACTTGTGAATCAAAATGCCTTTGGAAACCATCCATCTAGAAAAGAGAAAAAGTATATAGTTTATTAAACTATATAGTATGATTATTTACCTTTAAAAAAAAAAACCTCCTTAACCATCTCATTTCTATACTCAAGAGAATGTCAGGATGAGGACCATACTTTCTGGATGTTGGAAACACCATAGGTAAGTAATTGGCTGTTACAGCCTTTGTATGTTGCACTACGATATCATTATTTGAGTTCTGAAGACAACTTCTGACAGTCACACTCCATTCTACAGACTTCACTGAGGTTTTCCAAGTACCCATCTGTCATGCCACTCAGTGAGTCTTCATTTAGTACTTATTGTTATATGTTTGTTCCTGAGGCAGTTTGTCGTACAGCCTAGGAGAAGGGCCTCGATGACGTTGAATTCTGACTTGGGGGGAACAAATATATGTTCTAAAAGCAACTTAAGTTCTATTTTAACCAGTGAAAATTTCAGGAAGATGCATACATGATTTGCTACTTTGTTGATCTGTGGATGTGGTTTGTACTTTAGATTTGGTCTTTGTGACCAGAAAACAGGTATTGATCCTCGAGTCTGAAAGAAAAGAAAGAAATGTGAAAAGAAAGATACATAAACTAGTTTTCTCAATCTAATTATTGAAAGCAGAACACATATCAACAGCTTTGCAAAGAAAAACAACAAATCTAGCAGCTACAGGACAACGTAGAGACCCTCCCTCAATACATATATACATATATACAGTTCTTGTTTTATGGAAATAGGCTTAAAAAGCACTTTCCCTTCCCAGTCTTACACACATGGAGCTTGTATAACAGAAAGTTCTCTGTATTCCTTAGTTCCAAAACAAATATTTATCTAGCAGTAAAAATTAACAAGTTATATATATATTATATAGTTTAACAATGTGAATAAATAGAAAATTGCTTTACTCATTCTCAAAGGAATGTATTTATGACGATCTGGATTTGTTTAGCCACTGACACTCTGGAGTAGGAAATACTGCACAACTTCACCAGAAGTAACAGGTGAGCAGGACTGAGTAAGGCAGGTAAAGCCAAGTGTATACTGTCAGCTTGTTTCATCATTTTTACCCTAGGTAGGTCTAAAGGCTTACACTGCTGAACTGCTGAAGTTTCATAAACTTGACACTTTCTTCTCCATAAGACAGTGCCAGATTAATAACCAACCCTCTTATCAGCTGAACTTTTCCCACACTGTACATAAAGTTAGTACTTAAGAAAGAAGGAAGACAGGCCTGGCAGTAAATACATGTAGTCCCAGCTTTGGGGATATGGAGGCATAAGGATCAGGGGTTCAAAGTTATATAACCAATTATATAGTAAGTTTAAGGCCAGTACTACATGAGACCCTGTTTCAAAACACCTAAAGAGGAAGAGGAGGAGGAAGAAGAAGAGGAGGAAAAATGAAAAAGAAAAAAGAAAGGAGAATAAGAACATTTCAACATGACAGAAAATGAAGATCAAGTAGAAAAGACCAACTGGATGACCATCAGACATATACACTTGCCTGTACAAATGAAGCCCTGTTCCCACTGTAGTGCACAATCTGTTCTGTTTCTACAAAGTTAGCTGCATGGCCTTCAGAATCAATTCCTAATATTTGGTACAAAAGAAATATATAAAAAAAAGTCATTAACTTAAGATAACAAGAATTATCAACTAAGTTCACATTAATGGATAAGTACTTATAAAAGTTCAAACAAATGGTTAGTACATTATCAGAAAACTAAAAGAAGCTCAAATAGGCATAAAGAGTTGTCAAGATTTATTTATATAAACATAAAGCTTGTTGACATTTTTCTTAATATAAATATCCTCAAAAACACTCCCTTTTGAAGAAAAGAAAGTCAAGAATACCTACAAATCCTATTTTGAAAAGTTAAACCTATCAATTTTTGTGATTACACTTTATAATAATATAACACTAAATGAAAACGTGGCTCATTGCATCAATAGTACTTAGTTGTAATACAAAGTACCACTAGAAGATATTTAAATATCAAATAAAAAATGTGTATGATCCTAAACATCCATGACCATGAAACCTAGTTTGAAAAAGCAATTTAATGTAATTACCAGACCTCACTGGTTAGGCATTTTTGGTACCTGAAGTATTTCCTTACTAGCTTGTTTACATTATTTACTGTTACTAAGCAAAAGCCATTTTCAAGGCAGTCCTGACCCAGATTTCCAAAATTATCAGAAAGAAATCGGTAAATCTTCAACTCCACAATATTTAAAACATCCTTTTTTCTCTGACATATTTCCCAAAGAAAGCATTTTGAGTTATCATTATCAGTATATCTGTGGCTATGCATTAGTAGATAATGAGAAGGAAGCAAATTTAATGAGCTACACTGACAATGGTGTCATTTCTCAATGCTAAATTACTTTCAGAAGCATGAGGTTACATTTGTTTTTCTGTGGTGTTCTAAATGAGATGTGCTCTCCATAGGCTATTAGGGAGTAGCACTACTTGAGAGGGAGTAGGTATGATCTTGTTGGAGTAGGTTTGGACTTAGAGAAAGTGTGTCAGTTGAGGAGAGGGGAAGAGGAGCTTTGGGGTTTAAAAAGTCCATGTAGTGTCCTCTTCTGCTGCTGCTGCCTATCAACTTGGATGTAGAACTCTGAACTACTTCTCCAGTACCATGTCTGACTGCATGCCACCATGATGTAATAGACTAAACTTTTGAAACTGTAGGCAAGCCCCAATTAAATGTTTTCTTTTTATAAGAACTGCTGTGGTAAAGATCTTTTCCCAATTTGTTGGTTGCCGTTTTGTCCTACTGACAGTGTCTTTTGCCTTACAG
>NW_022196906.1:117736424-117737545 GCF_008632895.1 Mastomys coucha | reverse complement strand
CGAATGGCTGAGAAGCACCTAAAGAAATGTTCAACATCCTTAGTCATCAGGGAAATGCAAATCAAACAGCTCTGAGATTCCACCTCACCAGTCAGATTGGCTAGGATAAAAGACTCAGGTAACAGCAGAAGCTGGAGAGGTGGTGGAGAAAGAGGAACATTACTTCATTGCTGGTGGGATTGCAAACTGGTACAATCACTCTGGAAATCGATTTGGCGGTTCCTCCGGAAATTGGACATAGTTCTACCGGAGGACCCAGCTATACCACTCCTGGGCATATACCTAGAAGATGCTCCAACATGTAATAAGGACACATGTTCCACCATGTTCATAGTAGCCTTATTTATAATAGCCAGAAATTGGACACAACCCAGATGTTCCTCAACAGAGGAATGGATACAGAAATTGTGGTACAATGGAGTACTACTCGGCTATTAAAAACAATGAATTTATGAAATTCTTAAGGAAATGGCTGGATCTGGAGAATATCATCCTGAGTGAGGTAACCCAATCACAAAAGAACACACATGGAATGCACTCTCTGATAAGTGATTATTAGCCTACAAGTTTGGAATACAGGAAGAACAACCCACAAACCACAAGAAACTCAAGAAGAAGAAAGACCAAAAAGTGGACATTTCATTCCTTCTTAAAAGGGGGAACCAAATACCCATGGAAGGAGTTGCAGAAATTAACTATGGAGCAGAGACTGAAGGAAGGACAAGCCAGCCTAAATACAGCTATCTCCTGAGAGGCTCTGATAGTACCTGACTAATAGAGATGTAGAGGCTCACAGACATCCATTGAACTGAGTACACGGTCCCCAATGAAGGAGTTAGAGAAAGGACCTATGGAGCTGAGGAGTTTACAGCCCCTTAGGACGAACTACAATATGAACTAACTAGCACCCTCAGAGCTCCCAGGGTCTCAACCACCAACCAAGGACTGCACATGGTGGGTCTGATTGTTTTGGCAGCACGTGTATAGTAAAGAATTGCAAATTCGATCATCAATAGGAGGAGAGGACCTTTGCCCTATGAAGGTTCCATGCCCCAGTGTTGGGGAATGCCAGGGCCAATAAGTGGGAGAGTGTGGGGTGGCAGGCATGGGGAGGGGGGAGG
>NW_022196906.1:117732864-117736414 GCF_008632895.1 Mastomys coucha | reverse complement strand
TCTTCACAGCAACAGAACGCTAACCAAGATACCTTCCATAATCCTCATTAAAGAACAAGCTTCTTATCATCAATTATTTTAAAAAGAGAAAGAAGTGGAAGAGAGGAAAGAGGAAGATACCATTATGAAAATGCTTCCAAAGTACACTAATGTTTTAAAAGAAACCAAGACATAGAAAAACACGTATAAAATATAACTACTGTCTATATAAAAGGAAGAAAACATACTTGTATTAATATAATAAGTTATAGAGTTATATAAATAAGAAACTAATATCTGGTTATCTCACAGAGGAGTAAGAAACAAGCAGAATGCCAGACAGTAATGGTACATGTCTTTAATTATAGCACTCAGGAGACAGAGACAGGTAGAGCTCTGTGAGTTTGAGAATAACCTTGTCTACAAATCAAGTTCCAGGACAGTCAAAAGCTACACACAGAAACCCTGTCTTGAAAGAAAAAAACAATAATAATAATAATAATAAAACAACAACAGCAACCCCAAAGAACCAAGCAGATTAAATGGAAATTTTCTATCAGTTTAAAAATAAAATTCATATTTAAAGTATGTATTCAATGCTTAACAATTCAAGAAAACGTAGTTAAGGAGATACTAACTCTAATTTGGCTGAGACCATTCCTGTGGCTTTTTAATGGTGCTATAGCATCAAAGATATTCTCAATATAACATTCTGGGCTCAAAATTACAGTTACTTGTTGAATAGGACTTTATTCTGATACAGTGTGGTTGAAAGCAAAATGAATGCTGGGGAATCTTTGTGATCACACTAACTCTAACACACATCATACTAGTTTGGTTTGAGCAAATTAGCATACTTTTAGTGCAGAGCCTACAGGATACTCAAAATGTAAAAAAAAAAAAATTTATTTTACAAACTGCCATCATGAAGTAAAATGGCTACCTTTATACATGCAATGAAACCAAGAATAGTAAGAGAAATACTATCTGGTATGAATGTAAGTTACTGAATATTAGCATGCTTTCAGACACCTAATAAACATGTAGCTGTTCTTAAACAGTTAGTGGCCCACGAGCCATGTTAACATTTGCAAAGTAATTATGATAGCTGGAGAGAAGCACAGACCTACTAATTACAGTGAGAGAGGATGTTAGCAGGGGCATCAAATAACACAAGATATTAAAGGTCACGGGTAAGTTATTTAAGACAAGCATTAAACAATAGCAGATATGGCCCAATCATGCTGATATGAAATGATTCTTACCTCTCACATAATAACGCACACCAGCTCTGAAACAACTCCTTCGGGAGATGAGAATCCAATCAAAATATTTTCCATTAATAGAACATGAGTGCATAGTAATAACTTAACTATATTAAGAAAAATGTAACAGAAATATTCCTAGAATCAATTCAAATCTATTTAATAGGAATGAATTGTCTTTAGGAGGAAAAAAAAAAAGACAGAATATGCAAGTCTTTCTGGTTCTTCATGACTATTTCAAAACCCTGAGGATCCTCATTTCCAACTGTGAAATCTGTCAAGTCAGTTCTCCTACACTGACATGTGGACAGAGTATTTAAAAACATCTCTAATGTTTTCTATTTAATTTTCTCCTTTCTTTGATATCTTCAACTATTTTCTAAAACTATAAAACTAAGTATCAATGATATAACTAAAACCCTATTCTGAATGAAAACCAGCAATCTGAAAAAAATTAATCTTCAAATAAGAAACAGAAAAGAGAACAGGAGCTAGAAGCATAGCTCAGCCCTGAGTTCAATCCTTTGTACTGCAAAAAGTAAAACCTTAAAAATTAAATGAAGAAAAAACCCCAACAAGTTATTGTAGTTAAAGAAAAATATGAAATATATCTATGTATAATTATACATGTATATGTAGATTTGCATGTATATGTATATGAAGATTTGCAGGTCAAAATATTAATCTAGAAACAAATTATAAACTGCTTTTCCTCTGGAATGTAAAAAGTGAGCCTAAAACTGGAAAAAAACTAATGTAAAAAAAATAAGGTGGTAGAGTGCTTTCTAGCATGCATGAAGATGTGGGTCTGATCCCCAGCATGATATAACCCACATGTAATGATGCATTCATGTGATCTCAGCACTCAGAGGTACAAGGTTCAAGATCATAGTCAGAAGCAGAGTTCAAGGTCAGCCTGGGATTTCTCCAAACCTTTTCTTCAACACTAGTCACTGAATTGTACAATTAAATCTGATTAAAATAGTGGCTTTTATGTCAAATCTATTTGATCAAAATAAAATCTTTGTATACAAGTGCATCTCTGAAGCATGCTGAGCTCTCTTCATCTGATTCTTACTGCTACTGAGAAACGAGCACTTACTTCATTCCTTTGCTTGGCTGTCATTTTACCACTAAACAATGTATTTAGTCTGAACGCCTTTTAGTATGAAAGGCATTAACATTGTAGGTATTCCTGTGGCTTCTTAAGCTCTGTATGTTACTGATGCTCATTCACTACTATAGTATTTAATTATCCTCTGCATAAATATACTACTGGTTGATTTTGTATGTGTGTCTGGGGGAGGGGGTCTCTATTTGAGACAAAGTCTCACTATGACTCAGCCTGGCTTCAAACTGTTAACCTTATCCCCTCTGTCTACATAGAGCTGAGAATACAAACATGCAACATAGCAGAGAGAATATACTACTTTATTCATCTGTTCTGCTGTAGACAGACATGCAATTTGGTTTTGGTTATTTCTGGCTTAGGCTGTCATAACCTGAGTTTCAACAAACATCTCTTTGTGTAAGCACGTGGACATGGATCAAATTATATCCACCATCTGATACTATGAAGAAATGCCAATGGACTTGAGAATTATTTTAGCTTATCCTCTTTACCAACTCATGATATTTTTGAGCTTATTCAGCTCATGGAAGCAATAAGAAGATAAGTTTTGTTTCATTGGTCATCATTTATCTTTGGCTCATGTTTAGGTTGCTACATGTAACATCTTTTTCTTAATATAATTTGATTTCACTCATCATAAAGCATAATAAGAATCTGTGAGTCTGCCATCCAACTTCATAATATAACCAAGTCTCAGTTTACCCATTTCTTTCTCTTTCTAGCCAGCTGAATTTATGTCTAGAAATATCAACTCTGAACAAGCTTGTAGCAACCATTCTCCCACCTTTCTAGTTTCTATATCTATAACACTTACCTAAAAAACAAAACAAAAAACCTTTGAGTTTTATGAAAATGACACTACATCCTAACCTTCTAAATCTGTCACCCAGAAGTTCCCAGACTCATCAAAAGCAACAACTTGGAGTTCCTTCGGGTCTGTCTGGGCTGGTGTCCAGAGTAGACCTTGGGCACAAGCTCTGCAGCCAGTCCCACAACACCCAGAGAAAGCTCCATTCCCAGGTGCTCTGACACACCCAGGATCAGAGGTGAGCAGGAACCAACATCTGTCCCAACACTGGGAGTAACTAGGACTATCGGGACCAGGAACACAGGAACTCCACCAGCCCAGTGACTCGGGTTCCTTCCGGTCTGTCTGGGTTAGTGTTCTGAGCAG
>NW_022196906.1:117731493-117731982 GCF_008632895.1 Mastomys coucha | reverse complement strand
GCCCCACTCCCAGGTGCTCTAACAAGCCCAGGATCACAGGATCCCAGAATCACAGGATCACAGAGACATCTGACACTGAGGAGTTCTGACACAACCAGGGTCACAAGAAGGACAGGCTCCAGTCAGATTTAGCAAGGGCAGGTAGCACTAGAGTTAATCAGATGTTGGGGGTGGGGCAAGCATAAGAAAATAAACAACACAAACCAAGGTCTCTTGCCATCATCAGAACCCAATTCCCCCACCATAGCAAGTCCTGGACACACCATCACACCGGAAAAGCAAGATTCAGATATAAAATCACTTATCATGATGATGATACAGGACTTTAAGAAAGACATAAATAGCACCCTCAAAGAAATACAGGAGAACACAGGTAAAGAGTTAGAAGTTCTTAAAGAGGAAACACAAAAATCCCTTAAAGAACTACAGGAAAACAGAATCAAACCAGTAAAGGAAATAAGCAAAACCATCCAGAATCTAAAAATGGAA
>NW_022196906.1:117723642-117731483 GCF_008632895.1 Mastomys coucha | reverse complement strand
AAATACAAAACAAACAAACAAACAAATAAAAAGACTTTATCTATTTATGTTCATTTAAGAAAATACTAGTAGTAATGTATTATTTTTAAGTATACAGTTAATGTTTGGAGCTAGTTAAAATTTATATTGAGAAAAATGTATTTTCACTATTGCTGTAGACGAGCATCTACATAAGACTGTTAAATTGATTGTTGTTTTATATCAAACAACTTTTATAATACTTATTTTTATTGTTATAATATTTTATAATTTTAAGGAATACGACAAAAAAGATATTGTAGGTATTGAAGGGGGGTCTCTGGGAGGAGCGGTGGCACAAAAGGTAAACAAGAATGTGATTCAATTCCATTTAATTAAAATGTTTTTTAATGTTAACAAATTCAGATAAATTGAAATCAGGTAACTTTTCTCATCATAATTCAATAAAAGTTTTTTTTTTTTTTTTTTAAAAAAGGAACAACTCATTCCTCTTCAGAGTTGTGTGCAATCTGAAAAGGACCAGACCACAAAGCCATAATTCTTCTATTCTGTGGGGCTCACTATTTTGTTCTAACAGGCTGCTATGAATGCAGTAGGAGCTCATACATGAAGTTTTCACAAATTCTAAGAGGTAACTGCTGATGATCCATTCCTGCTGTCTGTCACCATGAAACTCACTGATGGCTCCTCAAGCTCCCAAGTTATTCTACATCGAAAGTCACAGCCCCAGAAAAGATTCCAGGGCCATATTTCACTTGTTTGCCAAGGTGACTATTTCGAAACAAGGCAGAGAGATAAACCAATATATTAGCATGCTCTTAGAGAACTAAAACTGGCAGAAAACATGACTGACTGGCTTTATGACTCACTTTCCTCATTACAAAATAAGTATGTATGTGTACATGCACAAACACATATCAAAATGAGATAACTTTTGAAAATGAATTCACTATTTTTTATCAAGCGTTAGACCCAGGCTCACCTACCCTACTCCCCAGGAGACCCACTCCACACACTCAATTTCCACCATTTCATAGCTTATAACACTGCTTCATATTTCACTAAAAATAAAAGGCCTATATGTTCCTATGACATATTACCCACTGAACCCACAGCTACGCCAGAATTCTCTTTACTACTACAGTCAGCCTTACTCTAGTATCCACATTTACTATTCCCAACTTCTCTAAAATCTTTCTTAGCAGAATTTGTTAATTTCCTCATTTGGAGAAGGAGGATGGAAACAGAACATAATCTCCTTCCTGAGTAGTCCTATTTAACCACTAGCATGTCTCAGCAGCTGTCACTGTTCCTGGGAACACTGTCTTCACTTGCCTCCAGGGTACTGCTCTCACTTGCTTCTCCTTTCCCTCACTGGTCTATGCTGTATCAGCACAATGCTTGGAGCAACTCTACAATCGGCCTTTTAATTCATTCCCTGTGGTTCATTTTTAGAAGATCTTTAACTTGAGGCCTACAGTACATGTACTAGCATTTCTCACAGCATTTCTGATGGTACACTCTCTTTTTCTCTGGGCTGATTTTCTATTTATATTTCTATCTCTCTTTACTAATTCTATCTCATTTCATGGACTGAAATGCCATTTAAGGGCTGATGAGATGGCTCAGTGGATAAAGGGCCAAGCCTCAGGACCGAAGTTCAATCAAGCCCTGGAACCCACAAGATAGGAGAACAGACTCCTGAAAGTTGTCCTCTGACTTCTAAAAGTATAGACATGTACACACAAACTAAACTGATGTTGGAAGGAAGGAAAAATGGAAGGAAGGAAGGAAGGAAGGAAGGAAGAAAGGAAGGAAGGCTATTTACCCTGACCACCTACATATTTATACCTGTAAAGCCAGAAAATTGACTCAAATGGATTATAAGGTACTTGCTATTAAGCTAAAAAGCATGAACTCCATCGCCAGGACCCACATAGTGGAAACAACAAACCAGGTACCTAAAGTGGTCCTTTGAACTCTATAGATACATCATCATGAATATGCACCGCCATACACATATTCAATAAAAAAAAAGAAAGTATGTCTCTAGTGTAAACTCTTTCCTCGCCTCCAGTTCTATTAATCTAGATCCTCCCTCACATCTTCATTTGCCCATGTACAGAAATGCTGAGCTTAGCAAATAAATGATACTCTTCTCCTTCCCTACTTCAGACTTCCCCATCTCAATGGATGGTTTCCTTCCACTTAACATGATAAGAACCTCACAGTTACACCAATATCTTTCATATGCTATATAATTAGCAAATCTAGTAAGCTCAGTTTTCCAAAGTTACCTACCTGACAACACTGATGCCTTCCTCTCACTGACATGAGCTTGTCTCATGCGTTATTCACACCTGGCCTACTATTGTAACAGAGTGGTGCTGCCAATCCCCTACTCACATGTGAGGTAAAAGTTACAATCTTTCCATGGTCTGTAGAGCCCTAAATAATCTGAATTATATACCTCATAAACACATTTCTCCCTGTCTATAGTACACTCCACTCAGATGTACTTGTTGATCTCTCTGTAAATATGAAACCTAGAAATACATTCCTAGTTAACAAACTTCATTAAACATAACTCCATTTTAAGCTTTAAAATCAACACTAAATAGGTAAGCTATTTATAAAGCAGTCTAGAAAGCAAGCCTATGATCTTTCTGATTATTATTTGTCCATTCATAATGTCATTTTAAAAACAAAGTAGAAACAATTGGCACAAATCCTTGAAAAACTACTTAAAACACATCTGTTCTTATTTTATTCTTATGAGAACTTTTAAAAACTGGGTGGAGGGTAGGGTAGAAGTAAAGTTGAAGATGTAGAATATACTTGTATAGCATGCAGAAGGCTTGTAATCCTAGCACTTGAGGGGTAGAGACACAAGGGTCAGAAGTTCAAAGTCATACTTGGCTACATGTGAGTATGGGATACATGAGACCTAAATAAGAGAAGGGAGGGGAGAGGAGATGGGGAAGAGGAGGGGAGATGGAATGGAGGTGGGGAGATGGGGAAGAGAAGGGGAGATGGGGAAGAGAAAGGGAGATGGGGAAGGGAAAGTGAGGAAGGGGAAGGGAAGGGAAAGAAGATACAGAGAGAAGGTGAAAGGAAGGAAGGGAAGGGAAGGGAAGGGAAAGAAAGGGAAAGAAGAGGTGAAAGGAGGCAAGGGAAGGGAAGGGGACGAAACGGGTAGGGAAGGGAAGGGAAGGGAAAGGAAGGGAAGCGAAGGGAAGGGAAAGAAGATACAGAGAGAAGGTGAAAGGAAGGAAGGGAAGGGAAGGGAAAGAAGAGGTGAAAGGAGGCAAGGGAGGGGAAGGGGAGGAAAGGGAAGGGAAGGGGAGGAAAAGGGAAGGGAAGGAAAAGGGAAGGGAAGGGGAGGAAAAGGGAAGAAAGGAGAGGGCAAGGGGCAGAGAAGGGGCAGGGGAGGGAAGGGGAAAGGAAACAGCTTAATAGGGGATGAAGAGAACAGAATGAACAAGAGCTTTTATGCTGAGATTTTTCTGATTTTTTCCATTTCCCTGTAACTATGGAAAATATTTTCTCCATTACTTTTCTTAATAATATAAAATTCTGTGAAACAAAACAAAATAAAACAATCTGCCAGGCAGTGGTGGCACACACCTTTAATCCCAGAACTTGGGAGGCAGGAGCAGGCAGATCTCTGTTAGTTCGAGGCCATCCTGGTCTACAAAGTGAGTTATAAGACAGCTAGGGCTTTTACAAAGAGAAACCCTGTCTTGAAAACACAAAAATAAATAGATACAGAGACAGACAAACAGACAGATAGACACAGATGAATAAATGAAAATTTTATGGTAGCATAATGAACAAATAAACCTGACTGTTAGGTCAATAAACCTCATCACTGTACTTGACACAAAGATGCTAATTCATACTGTACTGTACAGTACATTCATTCCTGACCGTCCCACTCATTTGCACACACTGCAACTTCCTTCTGAAGCCTATTCACTGTGAGTTCCTACTTGATTATGATATCTCTGATTAGAATGTGTTCTTAAAATGAATCTACAACTAGATAACTAACATTTGTTTTATATTATTACACTTTAATTTTCCCCAAGTGATATTCATTATATTCTACTTTCATATTTTTATCATTCTTCAAATGCTAATTTAAGAGTTTTCTTCTTTTCAAGTTAGTGATGACTATAGTTCTTAATCTGAGTATGCATCTTTCTTCTAAAGCCATCAGCCCCTAAACTCTCAAGAAAAATGGTAATTTACTCTGCAGAGGACAAAAATCTAAAAAGGGAAGGGAGGGGGTCTTTTCATCTGTGCTAAGTTTTACATTTGTACATTAACAGCAATATCTAATAATACTGAAATATTCATCCCACATCACATTTGGGACTCTTCATCTGTCTTAAAATTTAAACATTTTTAACATTTAAACATGTAAAATACAATTTAAACAAAGATTGTAGAAACTAAGATGCAAAATTTTCAGATAAGGATACAGCCATGCAACACTGGAAGAGCAAACCGATGGACCTAAAAAGAAGATATACAATGTATTTAGAATCAACCCACCAACCAACCAACCAACCAACCATGTGGTAGTGGCACAAGGCTTTATTCCTAGCAATCAAGAGGCAGACTTCTATCAATTTGAGGCCAGCTGGAATACAGGGCTAGTTCCAGGACAGCCAAGTTTACATAAAGAAACCCTGTCTCGAAAAACCAACCAAACAAATAAGATTTAGCAGACCTTAAATAATAAACCAGCAGCACCATGTAAGACAGATTTACACACAGACAATCATACACAAACAGCCATGCAGTGAGAATATATGCAACTTCTAACGTTAAAGAAATGTGTGTAGTGTGGCAGGTAAGAGGCAGTGTAATCACTGGGGTTTAAATTGTCACGAACAAACATCAATAAAACTACATGAAGCTTCTAAAGTCTTGGCCTATAACTCTTCTACTTCTACAAAACACCAACTATGCTAATGATTTCCAATCCCAACTATCAAAGAGCAGAGTGACACATAGCAATGGGCAGAAAAGGAATCATTTCTACAATCTAATGTCGATCTGTATATGCTCATATCCCTTTATATAGCACAGATAGTGAGTTAGGGGAGTTTCCACAGGCCTAAGGACTGTGAATAGAAGCTGGGTTTGGCTGACTGATTAGAACTGCAGGTCTCTGGAGAGACTGGAATGTTACAAGTCCAGAAGCTAGTGACCTTGTCTTAGGCTAGTCCTAGCCTCTGGAACAGCCATTCCTTGTCCAAATCTGTGTCAGAACTGACATTTTCTGATTAACAGATTAAAAAAAAAAATGAAATCTATTAACTTAGCAGATCACTAGCTTCCAGTGACCTAAAAGCTAAGAATGTCATCAGATAGCATCTTGGGCCTTTAGAAAAGCTTCCTTGCCATTTTGCTGTAACTCCCTCTTTGATGTATGCACCAACATATTTTAAATTTGCCTTGATTTATGACTTTCACTGTACTGCAAAACTATAAAAACTTCATGGGAACTGCTTCCACACTGAAACATAGAATTTGGAGTAATCTAAATCTGTGTTTTCAAGTCATGTTGTAGCTGTCTTAGAAAAAGCAATGTTCTTCATTTAAGGCTTCCATTCCTAAGTATCATGGTTTATACCTTAAGTGTCCCTAAAAGATTATGTTTTAAAAGCTTGGCAACTGGCCAGACAAGCTCTTGGACTTTAGAAAGTATAGCCTAGTGGAAGGAACAGTCATCAAAAGCTAGCTTTTATATAGGTACGTGTACACTAGCCTATTCCCCTTTGCTGACTGGTTACCATCAGGAGAGCAATCTGCTCCATCAATATGCTCCCTGGCATGTTCTCTCAACTAAAGGCCCATGGCAAAAGAGTCACCAGACAATGAACTGAAAGTTCTGAACTCCCTGAGCCTAAATACTTCTCAGACATCTTGTCACAGTAAAAGATTAGACTTCTACAGAGAACTGTAAGAGAGCAAAGGTGTGGTCAAGTGTGTATGTTATAGTTACGTTAGATTAGTATTATTTACCCACTCCCTAGTGAGTGGTCAGTCATTTTATAGTACACATTCAAACATGTATTAGGACAAGGAAGCAGAATTGAATTAGAGTACATTACCTCTGGCTGAGCAGACAGTTCTCTGAGCAGATGCCCGTTCCATACAAACCGCTGATCTGCCTGAGAGAAGTTTTGAAACTTAATGAAATATCTCCAGCAACAGAAGTGTTCTAAGATAGAAAATTACACCCATCAATGCCTCCAACTGGTGGCTAATATGATTTTCTCTGACATGTCCCAACAAAAAACATCTCACTTCAAATCTGCTCCTCCTCATCCCATTCCTATCTGCATAATAACTCACAGAAACTGTGGGTATCCTCTCCCGCCTTTCTAGGTAATCACTGGCCAAGAGCTAAATCTCTTTCAGAGCCTGTGGTGGTTTGAATATGCTTGGCCCAGGGAATGGCACTATCAGAAGTGTGGCCTTTTTGGAGCATGCATGACCTTGTTGGAGGAAGTGTGTCACTATGACTTCGAGACTCTCCTCCTAGCCACATGGGACAGTCTTCTCCTAGTTCCCTTTGAGTTTCAGTTCCTCCAGCACTGTGTCTTCCTGGACATTCCCATGTTTTCTGCCTTGATGATAATGGGCTGAACCTCTGAATGTGTAAGCTAGTCCCAATTAAATGTTGTCCTTTATAAGAGTTTCCTTGGTCTTTGTGACTCTTCACAGCAATGGAAACCCTAACTAAGTTAGAAGTTGGTACCAGAGACTAGAGGATTGCTGTGATAGGCCTGATCATGTTTTTGTTTGGAGGAATGTGGCTTTGGGGACTCTGGATTTGGAAAGTAGTGGAATGCTTTAAGTGGGGCTTGATGGGCCATCCTAGTATGAATATGGAAGACACTGATGCTAAGGATGATTTGAAATGGGGGGTCTGATTAAGAGGTCTCAGAGGAGAATGTCAGTATATGGCCTAGAGACTGTTTTGGTGATAGTTTGAAGAATGTGGCTGCTTTCTGCCCTTTCTGAAAAGCCTATCAGAGGCTAAGGTGAAGAAATTCAGACTAATTGCACTGACAAAGAAAATCTCAGAAACACCCAGCACAGACTTTGTCCTCTGGTTTACTCTCATGAAGAACATTTTGATCAAGTGTAACAAGCTTAAAAAAAAAAAAAAAAAAAAAAAAAAAAGGTATGCTTCAAGTAATAAGGGGACACCAGAAATGGAGCTGAATCCTATGTTCTAGGAGATAAGCATATTAAGGGAGTGAGTAGTGATCTCAGTGTAAGATCTCACCTAGCTAAGCTTATTGTATGTGTTTTCAGTTGAACAAGGAATAGTTTGGACTTTTAATATGGAATAAACTACAATCCAGAAATGCAAGACACACTTGTGATCCAGACCTTGAAACTGGAATACACAAGATTTTAATCCAGATCTTGAGAAACAGTGACCATGAAAAGCTTAAGTCCAGGCATGACAGTACACACCTTTAATCCCAGGACAGAAGCAAGCAGATTGGAGTTCAAGGCCAGACTGGTACAAAGCAAGGTAGGTTCAGGCATGGTGATACACATCCTAAAACCCAGCATTCAGGAGACAGAGCCATGCAGATCTCTGAGTTCAAGATTAATCTACAGAACAAGTAAAGGAGTTGGGAAACAGAAATGTAATAGAACAAGGGGGCCATGTTTCAGCCCCAGCAAGCAGCAGAACTCAGCAGCTTCAGCCATGTGACTCTGGATTTCTAGTTAAGAATAGAAGGGACTACTGGGACAATTGATGTTAGTTAGCTGGAGCTAAGAAATTTGCAGTGATTAAGAAGAGATCAGCATGGGAGGTGAAA
>NW_022196906.1:117715985-117723311 GCF_008632895.1 Mastomys coucha | reverse complement strand
GAGAATGAAGTTTGTTGATGCTGAATGCCAGGTCTGCCAACAGCAGTCAACAAGGATGAAAGGAGTTGAGGAGATCTGAAGAACACTTTGACATCAGACATGGAGATTCAGAGTCTGGAGTTTGCCCGGCTGGATTTTGGTCTTCTTTGGTCCAGTATTTTCTCACTATGATATTTTGGAATGGTAATGTAATCCTGTAATGTTTGAGGTATGTGATCTGCTTTTTGATTTTGACTTTATAGAAGATTACAACTAAGTGACTGAAAGAATCTCAGAAGACACTTTGATCTTTGGACTTTTAATATTGGTGAGACTGCTATAAACTATGGAGGACTTCTGAAGTTGGACTAAATATATTTTGTATAATGCTAGGTTTAGAATGACCCCCATAAACTCATGAGTTTTAACAAGCCTATGGGGGCCAGGGAATGAGTGGAATGTGGTGTTTTCAATATGCTTGGCCCAGGGAGTGACACTATTAGGAAGTGTGCCCCTGCTGGAGTAGGCATGGTCTTGTTGGAGGAAGTATGTCACTGTGGAGATGGGCTTTGAGACTCTCCTCCTAGCCACGTGGGACACAGTCTTCTAGTTCTCTTTGGAATAAGATGTAGAACTCTCATCTCCTTCATTGCCATGCCTGCCTGGATGCTGTCATGCCTCCTGCCTTGATGATAATGGATTGAATTTCTGAATGTGTAAGCTAGTCCAAATTAAATGTTGTCTTTTATAAAAGTTGCCTTGGTCATGGTGTCTCTTCGCAGCAACAGACACCCTAACTAAGAGTCTACACTCATTTCTCTGTCTCCACTATTGCCACCCAAGGACAACACTTGACCCAGTATACCTACTGCATAGCTATTTGGCCTCCATTTTGCCCACTCCTGCCTGTCCTTTCTGCTATCTGCTCAGTTAGTTCTTCAGTAACAGCCAACCTCAAAGCCATATCTTTGCTTGGTCTCCCTGGAGATCAGGCAGCTGCTACTTAAAGGTCTGAAATCCCCTCTGGCAGTCTAATAATCTACCACAAATATAGAGATACCTGGGTTTAGTCAGCTTAACAAATGGACTAAGTAGAGAACACTTTGCTGAGCCACATTCCATAGGGAATGACCTATGGGATAATGACCCATGGAGTATCATGTCTTTTAGTGTGTGTTCCCAATTAGTTTGTACTACCCATACTTAGTCATTATCATTGCATAACAGTATGATTATAGAACTAGATATTTTATAAGTCATTGAAATGCAAATAAAAACTTGCTATTTCTAAAAGCTGAATTATTTGGAATACAGCTTGATAAAAAGCACAGTGCTAAAACAAAATTACTGTTGAATTGTAAGTGGAAGCAGCAAGTAAAAAAAGCCATAGGATTCTGCCATGTGGCTTTATAAATATCAAAGTCTTTAAGAAGCTGAAATAGAAACTTTTAAGGATAAAATACAGTTGGAAAAATATAATCAAGGAACCAAAACTAAGACAAGTCCTAAATTCTATGAAAAAACACTGACCATTCAATGTAAATTTTTTGTGGTCTGAAGATAAAGTTTTAATTATCAGTTTTATCGCTCTCTATAAGTGGCATTTTTATTTAGCTTTAAAAAAATCCCTAGCTGGGTATAGCAGCACACACCTTTAACTCCAGTACACAGGAAGCAGAGGCAGGTGGATCTCTGTGAGCTTGAGGCCAGCCTGGTCTAGTAGTTGAGTTCCAGGGCAGCCAGAGCTCTATAATGAGATCTTGTCCAAAAGAAAAACAAAAACATTAAAAAAATTTCCCTTTCTGTCACAGAAGAAATAGCTTCTAGCTCCTACAACTTAGGACACTGTTTTACTCTCTCGCCAAAAGCCTCCCTCACCCATTATCATCTAACTGATACGCCTCAGCTCCAAAGTAACCTTCCTTGGTAGAGCTGTCTATGGCACTAGCAGGCAGAATCAGACTCTCCCTCCTACAGGATCCCACTAAGTTTTGACCCTTTCATCAGTGGCAGTCACCTCTGCTCCTGAATGCTTGTACTATTACCTCTCTAAGTACACTGAAGGCTCTTCCCACAGCACAAGGGCTTCAGTTTTTCATTTTGGGTCCCCATTAAGTAGTATATGTCCAGCATACAATAAGCACAGGAGAGATATAAGTCTGATAGATATGTAAGGAGGACAGCAATTGGTTTTAAAAAGCATCAGTCTCTTTTGTTTAAAAGCCCAGTTTCTTGATTATTTAGCTTATATCTAACTTAACATATAATTTTACTTGATTACAATATAAAATCTTAACTCTAAACAGCTAAAATGCTAAATTAGAGAAATTTATCATTTTCACTAGTCAAAATGGTCCACAACTGGCAATGTTATACAGATAGCAACCTTTATAATTCTGTATGCCCCTAAATATGTCCATGATTTGTTAATTAAAGGAAAAAAATAAAGGCAAGACTAGGGGCATGGCTTAGTGGTAGAATGGTTCATACTATGTATGAAGTCCTTGGTTTAAGCTCTAGCACCTCACATATAAGATAAAACAATAACAAATAAACGAAGGCAGCAAAAAGCCATGTCCCTAAGCAGTAGAAACTCAGTTGAGGGCTTTAAAACCTAATATTAAAAGTACACTCATTTTAGCAAAACCTGTGGCACAAGCTTTATAATCCCATTAGAAAGCTGAGGTAAGAGGACTCAAAAGTCAAGGCCTTCTCAGATGACACAGTGACTTCAAAGCCAACCTGGGTGAGATCCTGATGTGAGAGCGGAGGAGCAGAACAAGATCAAGAATGAGATTTCAGGCCTGCACTTTCATAACTGGCTCGGAGTCTTAAATCAATAAATTGCTGTCTCTTCTACTTAAAAAAACATCACAGCTCACAGGCCATTACCTATTAGAATACTGATTATAATTTTATAAACTTACTTATGTTGCTAATAGTGCTGAATTAAGAACAATGAAATCAAAAAATGTACATAACAATTCTAGCTTAAAGACTTGGCACCTGAGTTTACATTTAATAGCCTAGTAATATTTATGAAAAATTACAAACTTTGTGGTTAGAATGTAGTTCAGTGGTAAAGTGCTTGCCTAATATGTACAAAGCCCTGGGTTCAATCTCCAACACTGTATTATGTGTATACAGACATAACATGCATACATACATTCTAAAAAATTTTCATCTAATCACCTATGTGACTAGATTCTTGAGAAATTACCTCAATTTATCTCAATTTTGGCTGTATGCATATACACAGGGTAGGGCCCTTGGTGAGGAGGCCTGTGATAAGACATTTGAAACATGGTATGTTTTCAAAGTCACAGAGACTTGTGTGATGAGATGAGATTCTAATACAACCAAGAGTAAAGGAAATCAAAACAGAGCTGAGGATGTGGTTCAAAGAAAGAGTGCTTGCCTAGCACATATGAGGCCCTGAGTTTATCTCCAGGATTAGAACATAGGTGTTAAGAAAATAATTATATATGTGTGTATTATAGGTAAAAGAGACATGTCCCTTTTAAAAGCAATTAAAAATAAATTAAATACCTGAAGATCCAGCTTACCCTTTCTAAGAGACTCATTTCTTGGAATTCTGGACTCGTGTTAGATAGCCGTTGCAAAGTATGAGTCAAGTCATATGTTGTTGAAAAGTAAAATCCATCCACACTCAAGACATGGTTTAGCATTGCTAGGAAAGTTTTATTATCTTGTAACTGTAAAAAAGAAAAGAGTATAGTTGAAAAGAAAATCTATCAGCATAAGAAGATAGTAAAATCAAAAACAGCCTCATTAAGCCGGGCAGTGGTGGTGCATGCCTCTAATCCCAGTACTTGGGAGGCAGAGGCAGGCAGATTTCTGAGTTTGAGGCCAGCTTGGTCTACAGAGTGAGTTCCAGGACAGCCAGGGCTACACAGAGAAAGCCTGTCTCGAAAAACCAAAAAAAAAAAAAAAAAAAAAAAAAAAAAACAAAAAAAAAAAAACAAAAAAAAAAAACAGCCTCATTAAATATCACTGACATAAGCACTCAGCCAGAGATGGGAATACTCTGCAAACACTGTAGTTATTAAACACACTTGATTCAGGTACAGCCTCCTCTCTTTGGTATCAACTATTTAAAGCAGAAGAGTTGTTTTAAGAAACCACCACCACCTCAGGTTACAGCACAGACTTCAGTGCACTTCCTAAGTTCTCTCTGTCCTTCACTACCCTGCATGGCTTACCATCATCATCCTCATTAGCATTGAAACACACAAATCAAGAGATTAGCATTGGCTTCACTTTCAGAAAACTTTACTGGTTTGGATTGAATAGGAAATAAAATAATCATTTTTCATTAAAACAAATATTAGAAAGCCTAGTAAAATTAGTATTACTTTTATTTTGGAATAATAATAATTTTAGGGGGCTTTCCCAGTTAAAAACAATACTGACTTTTAAAAAAAGAAAAATTGTTTAAAAAAATAAACTGTCAAGGTTTGGTAATATTTAGTAGTCATCAAATAATTAATATGTAAACTTACATGTTATAAATGTATATACTACACATTTGAGCACAGACTAGCAAAAGCAAAAAAAAAAAATGTAGTAAACATCACAAAATTTAGCTTTATGGTTTAACAACATAGTAATCACAAAGAATTTGTCCAAGACAATATTCCTAAGTAGTTATAATGAATACAACACATATGTGTATATACACATGTATTAATGTGTATGACATTGCATGGGGGATGAGGTATGGAAACCAGAGAATAGCCTTGGGTGTTATTACTTAGGATACCATCAATCTTTTTTATAATTTTTATTTATTTATTTTATGTGTATGACTGTTTTATCAACATATATAGAGGCAAAACATACAAACATATGTATGTATATCTTGTGTGAGCCCAGTGGCAGAAGAGGGCAGATTCCCTGAAACCGAAGTTATGGATAGTTGAAAGCTACCCTGTGGGTGTTGTGAACCAAATCCATATCCTCTACAAGAGCAACAAGTGACCTTAACCACTAAGACATCTCTCCAGGCCCCACCACTTCTCTTTATTGAGGCAAAACTTCTTAGAGCCCTGGAACTCACAGATTAGTTGAGGCTGTTTGGTCAACAATGCCTAAGAATTCATCTGTGTCTGTCTCCTGTCATCACTGGATTGAATGAGTAACCATGTTTGGGTTTTAACTGGAGTTCTAAGGATCAAACTCAGGCCCTCATGGTAGTAAGGCAAGTACTTTAAAGACTGAACTCTAGCTGGGCGGTGGTGGCGCACGCCTTTAATCCCAGCACTTGGGAGGCAGAGGCAGGCGGATTTCTGAGTTCAAGGCCAGCCTGGTCTACAGAGTGAGTTCCAGGACAGCCAGGGCTATACAGAGAAACCCTGTCTCGAAAAACCAAAAAAAAAAAAAAAAAAAAAAAAAAAAAAAAAAAAAAGACTGAACTCTAAGCTTCATTTTTATTTATTTCTCATAGATAATGAATATATTAATATATCAGGAAAAAGGAAATTCTAAGGCATAAAAAGCATATCTTACAGTTTTACTTGGTAAGACAGTGCTATGATTTGGCGTTTTTACAGGTAAAGCCTATTTTTTGGAAAACCAAGTCTTATAGAAACAAGAATCCTCCCTGAGGATAAGATGGCTGTTGGGTGTGGGAGAGAGATTTTCTGGTATGCTGCCTTTGCTCCTATATAAGTAACTCTAATTTTTATTTTTTGAAAGCTTTTGTTCTTTCTTTCTTTCTTTCTTTCTTTCTTTCTTTCTTTCTTTACTTATTTACTTAATGTATATGAGTACACTCACTGTAGCTATATTCAGACATACCAGAAGAGGACATCAGATCCCATTACAGATGGTATTGTGAGCCACCATGTGGTTCTTGGGAATTGAACTGAGGACCTCTAGAAAAGCAGTCAGTGTTCTTAACCACTGAGCCATCTCTTTAGCACTCTGTAAGTAATCCTAATTAAATACACTGATTCACACACAAAAAACAAAACCTATAAAAAAAATTAACCTTGGTAGCCAGGTACATGCCTTTACTCCTAGTGCCCAGAAAGCAGAGGCAAGTGAATCACTGAGTTCCATGCCTGCCATGGCTGCATAGTAAGGCACTGTCTCACTAGAAAAATAAAAAACAAAACAAAACAAAACAAAAACCAACAACAACAACCAAAACAATCAAGCAAGCAAGCAAGCAAAGAAAACTCAAGTATAAAACATTTTTAAATGTGTATGCTTTAATCCAGGCACTCCAGGCAGAATCTCTGTAGGTTTGAGGCCAGCCTGGGTCTACATAGTGAGTTCCAGGACGCCCAGAGTTACATAATGGAGATGGGTGGGAAGGTCATTTTTAAAGAACAAATACTAAATTACTTTGGAAATAAGCATTCTGAAGTGGTGTAACTTTGCAACTCCAATGATCACTTCTAAAAAGTTTTCAAACCTCAATAGGGGGCTTGGTAGATCACTGCTTGGTGGGTACAATGCTTACCATGCAGCATGAGGACCTGAGTTCACATCCCTAAGACCCACCTAAACTTGGGCACAGTGGTGTCATCCATAATCCCAGTGCTCCAACAGTAAGGTAGAATGTGGAAACAGGAAAATACCTGAAAGCCCACGGACCAGTGATTGTGGAGACAAACAAAGGTGAGAACCAACACCTAAAATTGTCCTCTGACTGCTACATGTGGACCATGGCACATACCTGCTAGTCTTCATACTCACACAATCACATACACACACACACACACACACACACACACACACACACACGGATTTAAAAGTAGAATAGAACAATACAATTTGTGAAAGTACCACACAAATTTCAAGCAAAAATATCTTTGAAAAATAAGTATTGTTAATCTTTACTTTGTATCAGTATAAAAGTTTACCATGATATTGATATATATTTGGGAGGGAAGGGGTTGAGACAGGGTTTCTCTGGGTAGCCCTGGCTGTCCTGGAACTCACTTTGTAGACCAAGATGGCCTCAAACTCAGAGTTCTGGGATTAAAGGCATGCACTACCATACCATGTTATATTAGCATTAAGAACATAAATTATTTTATATAAGGCACTGGAAATTTGATTGTTCTATAACCTTTAAAAGTTTTATGAAAATATTAAAAATGTTCTTGGGAATGAAGAGATGGCTCAGTAGTTAAGAGCAATGTCTGTTCTTCTAGACCACTGGGATTCAGTTCTCAGCACCTACATGGCAGGTCACAATCATCCGTGACTCTATTTCCAATGGACTCAATGCCTTTTTCTGACCTCTGTAGCCACCAGGTATATATGTAGTGCACATACCTACACGGAGGCAAAACATTCATACACATAAAAAAA